>NC_081527.1:35489699-35789699 GCF_030273125.1 Centropristis striata
TAAATTCCAGTAAATACCCATATAAAGCATCCAGCTTGAATATTTACCTTATTTTGCAACCTTACTAAAGGCCTTTGGTTGTTTGTATGATGAAAGATGTGAGCCTCACCACTGAAAAGAATGGCAATTCAATAAGTACAAAACAGCTCTGGTTGTCAGGCAACAAGTACAAGGACACGCCATTCTTTCACACATTGGCATTCAGCTGCTTCGTAAATTGTAGTGACATTAAAGTGAAACTCACAGCCAAGGATGATTAAAAAACCTGTTGAAAAGCTTGATGAAATGCGGTCCTCACCCACGTCTTCTTTTGTTTGATTTAGTCAGTCGATGCAGTAAAATATGACTTTTGGTTTGATTGAATCACCTTAATGGAAATGAACACTAAGTGCTAGTCTGTGAGGCATGCACGCTATTAAGATAGAACATATTTTATAATCATAGACATATTTTTGTAAAGAAAAAATAGATGCTTTTAAGGCTTTTAAATTAAAGTTGCAATGAAGATTAAAAACTCAAATTTTACATGACACATTCAACACACCAAATTTTTAATGTTGTATTTTCAATCCATAGCAGGAACTAATTAACTAACTTTGTTTGTATGTGTGTGACACAAGGCCATACATCTCCCTTTTAAAATGTAGCCCTGCAGCACATATATATATATATATATATATATATATATATATATATATATATATATATATATATATATACACATATATAAAATACTTACTTACTCAGTAGTTCTTTGTTTTTCGCCTGCTCCTTGTTCTGTCTACATCATCTACACTGATGATGCCAAGAGATAAGTTGTTGTTGGCCACATAAGTGTAACAATAAACAGCTTGCTTCATTTGTGAACTCATGAAGAAGCTCTGGTCTTAATAAAGCAACAGATAACATGCTTAAATTTGCATGCCAAAAACAAATAAAATGCCAAGTTCTGTGGGGGGAAAAGAGAGAAAATAATGGTA
The DNA here is from genome assembly GCF_030273125.1 of Centropristis striata. Classification (NCBI taxonomy): domain Eukaryota; kingdom Metazoa; phylum Chordata; class Actinopteri; order Perciformes; family Serranidae; genus Centropristis; species Centropristis striata. Next base: position 35,490,680 of record NC_081527.1, read on the forward strand.
CTGTAAACCAATCAACAATCACAACAGGGGATTTTATGCTTGGGCCTAAAAACAGCAGGGTTTCTATCAGAAAATATTACTTTATCGGACAAATGGGAAAAGGTCAGAAGGTCAAATATTGTCTGTGTTTACTGAACTTAAAAACTGAAAAATGTATAGGCATAGCCATAAAGCACGTAGATTTATGTTATATTGTACTGAAAAGTAGACTACTTATACTATATTTCTAAAACTAAATAAATACATTGAGCTGTTGATCGGGCAACAATGTAGCATCCACAAAACTTAAACAGTGTCCGTGTTTCAAGATGGGTCGGTTGCCGACATCACCGACCTGTTGCACTAATATATATATATATACACACTACTGGTCAAAAGTTTTAGAACACACCAACTTTTCCAGAATTTAATTGAAAATTATGCAGTTTAATGTCTCTGAAATTAATGCACATTTGCAACATTTAAAATTCTTGATTGAGCATGATAGTGTTTTGAAAGTAAAAAAAAGATTCAAAATCACATTTTATGTTGGACTAAAGGACTAAAAAAAGACACAAAATGACCAAAAAAAGACACAAAATGACAAAAAAAAAGACACAAAATGACTAAAAAAAGACACAAAATTACCAAAAAAAGACACAAAATGACTTACAAAGACATGAGAAGAATTAAAAAATGGACAAAATAGCCAAAGACTCCATAGAGTTAAGTTGTTAACCCACTTCTTGTTCCCTGAAAAAGGCCTACTTGTATAATTCTGAAATGTACATTATTTTTCAGTTTTGGTTAAGCTTACCTTTTTTTATTTACCTCTGGCAGTTCACCACTTACCTTTGTACCCTTTCAAGCTGTTCATTGGACTTGAACTGCTTGAATTTCAATAAAAAACTGAAAAAATTGGGGTGTTCTAAAACTTTTGACCGGTAGTATATATATATATATATATATATATATATATATATATATATAAGGACAGTCCACTCTGGTCGACAGTCACCGGGGGCCGGGCCCCATCCCTCCTCACATTAGAGGGGAGAACAAAGGCGCAGCAAGCACCAAGTCCACAGCCCCAGGAAGCAGCGAGGTCCAGGCGACGGGTAGTGAAAGGCTGTGAGCCACTCACCCCAGACCTGGCCTTTTCAAGCCGACTGGCAACGCACTGCAGCGACCCACCGAGTTGAATCCCCGGGCAGACTGAGCGTTTCGAAAAGTATACAAATATTTTTGGTTTACAATGAAACTGTGGCAGCTGCCTGTCTGACTCATAACTAGACAGCATGCTGCTGCTGACTTGAAATCAAATCATTTTTATTTGCCACAGACCTTTTAAAAATACTCTTTCAAAACAAAAGTAAAAAATAACCATAACCTACTGCTGGCCCATAACATTTTACTTCATTACACTTGCATTGGTGAAGCAAGCAGCTAAAGGAAATATTTTTACCAAACATTATGTCGGGATAGATTTAAATATGTCAGATTTCAACAGATTTTACCAGACAAAAAACAAAAATTACTGGATAATGTATAAAGGACATGATAAATATATAGACATATACCATATACCCCTGTGAAATGGCAGGAATATGTCGGTATTAAAAAATAGATACTGACAAGCCTAGTGGATTGTGCTTTAACCCACTAACTACAAATTCCATACACTTTACATATTCCATAAACCGGCAGCTGTGGTTGCCAGAACTTTACCGTAATAAATACGGTGCATCTTTTTCTAACATTACGGTAAAATTATATTAGCACTTTTGATTTCACGTTTAAGATTGCCATTTTACTCCATATCTTTCCGTAAAAAATAAAAAGATTTTCCATCGAAAGAAACTTTGTTATATATTTTTGTTAGAGATATGGTGTTTGGTACATTTAACAGTGAGAAAAAGTATTTTTACAAAAAATAAATGCAAAAATTACAGTGATGCTTGTATATATATAACAGCATTTTTTGGTTACAAACACGGTGCCAATGTATTTCACAGTAGAGTAATTCCCCCCCCCAAAAGTGTAAAAAAAACACTGTTTTGGCTGATATATATATATATTTACATTGTTTTTTATTGTTACTGAAAGTGAATTAACACATTTATCATTTTACGGTCTTTTACTGTCATGGTTTAGCAGTTTTTCACCGTAAAATCTACAGACATTTTTTACAGTGTATATTACTTTCAAAGCAAACAGTATAACTATAGATTTTAGGAAGTGCTGAGGGCTGAATAGAAGTCCATAGTTCACTGGATACATGCATGAGCTACTTTTAATTGGGTCAGGGCCAACAGCATTGGCAGAATGCAGGGGGTGCAAACATAATGTAAAAAAAAAAAAAGAAAGAAAGAAAAACAAGATCATAAAGAGAAGTTAAAAATACATACATTGGCACATGGTGCCCCACAGTTCCGATGAGCTTGTTACTGGCACCATATTGCAGTCATTCTGTGTCTGCAAGCAATTAATAAAAAACACAGCGTCGACATCTTGTCAACACTCTGACAAACCACTTGAGGTTGTGTTGCTTCAACCTCAATGGACCGAGCCCCTTGGGAAACGATATGTTAAAAAAGAAAAATATAAAATATAAATAAAAAAGATAATTAGAATTGAAACTTGTTAGATGTCAGGCTGGGTGTTTACATGTACGTCTGTCCACTGCTGCTGAATGAATGATGGTGTGCAGAACTGAAGTAATGGCGTGTAAAGAGATGCAAGCACAACAGATAATTGCATACCATCATATGAAAATGACAACAAAGGAAACACATGTTATGCTCTGGCTTGCTTTGAACCTGGTCTCACAGAAATCCGTGAAATAGCCACGGATTTCGCTTGACTCAAAATCCGTGGAATAGCCACGGAATCCCTCAAATTTCCGTGAAACTGACACGGATTTCGCTACAATGCAAGTTAAAGACAGTCATATCCCGTGGCTATTCCATGGATATTTGTTCCTATTGGTTTGTTCCAAGTCACGTGACTTTCAAGGTTCCGGCGGTCAGAACAAAAAACATGGCGGACAGTTCTCTCATTTTTAGTGAAAAAATTAATATTTTGACTTTGTTTCTGCATAAAAATGGATTTTGACCACATTTCTAGCGAGAAATATATGATTTATTTTCTAAATATTCACTCAGTGAATGTACATAATCACTTTGTGGTGAAGATCTTGCCGGAAAAATATGACTGTCATTAACTTGCATTGTAGCGAAATCCGTGTCATTTTCACGGAAATTTGAGCAATTCCGTGGCTATTCCACGGATTTTGAGTTAAGCGAAATCCGTGGCTATTTCACGGATTTCTGTGAGACCACATTGGTTGCTTTTGATTACTGTACGACCATTCAACCTGTTAAAGTTGCCCTACAGGGCAGAAGGATCCCAGATAAACTGCCAACACCTGCTTGTATTTTTAGCTAGTAAAATAGTCTTTTCAATCCCAAATCAGTAGACTGTATACTTTAACAAGGGCAAACAAAAACAATATAATAAAAGTGGTTTTACTTGGCCAGCCACTTTCCTGTTTCATTAAATCAGCAGGGATTCCACACTCCTTTGATCAACCGTGGCATCCCTTCAGTGGATCAGCCAGCTCTCTTTTATTAGCTCAGCCACTCGTGGATAAACACAGAGCAACATATACAGTAGGTGGTCGAGCATTCACAAAGACCAATAACAAAACAAGGTGTGTGAGTAATGATGCCTTCTCAACTTTTCACTCCTTTTTCTCTTGACAGCAAAAACACAAAAAGGAAAACGAAACAGACTCCCACACACACATATGCCATCTGATTCTTCTGACAATTGTGTGTGTACGTGGTGGAACATTGACAAAAACAACAACACAAGAACACAAGAAAAAGTCTCATCATTCAATTTGCAGGTGTAAGTGCAGGCCCTTTTTTTTTTTTTTTTTACAATAAACAATACACACGAACTCTAGCATTTGCTTCAGGGCATAGACTGTATAAAAGACAGTTGATACAGCCTCGGGGCCTGAAAAGTAAACTCAATGCGGAAATACCTTAAACTTGCAAAAAGAAGTCCAATTGTATAGGAGTCTATGAAAAAAAGGCCCTACTTCTCACTTTATTTTTTTACCACATTAATGGTCTCAATCACTTAAAAAAGCCTTCTTTAATACAGCATGGTGTTCTTTATGGAAGTGATGGTCCCATTTAGAGTAAAATAGACAATAAAGCAGGGGTTGCTTTAGAGCAGGGGTGTCAAACTCAAATACACAATGGGCCAAAATTTAAAACTTGAACAAAGTCGTGGGCCAACATTGGACAAATAAACCTTTTAATATATACCAAACATGTTTTGCTTTAACATTAAATATGGAACCAGCAACGCTTATAAACATACAATATATAACTAAATAGTGCAGAAATGCAAAATCAAATTTCAAATAAAAAACACATCAATGTCATCAATTTATTAATTAAAAATGTAATAAAAATCGAATGCCTCTTTTCTATATGCATCCTTCTGATTTAAACATCAAAATAAAGTTTTTCAACAGGTTAATACATTTAAAAATAAAATAACAATAATAAATCTAGTATTAGCGGTAAATGCGCCGTATAATACCGGCGGGTCAGCTTTTATAGTACAATAATAATATAATAATTTGGTATTGCCTCGTGGGCCAAATAAAATAACACTGCGGGCCAAATTTGGCCCGCGGGCCAGAGTTTGACACCCCTGCTTTAGGGTGTGATTGACAAGTTGGTACCACAGCAGCTAATGAAAGTGAAGCAGGGGTGTTTGCTTTTTACTCTTCCTGTAAGTCGCTTTGGATAAAAGCGTCTGCTAAATGACTAAATGTAAATGTAAATGTAAATGAAGCAATGTATTCATGGTAATGAGAACATTTGAATAGCCATGAACATGTTTTTGGTTTACCTTGAGTTATGAAAGCTCACTTTTTCAGTAGCAACTTTGCATGGCACAGCCAGAAGCCAGGTATGTAGTAGGTGGCCATGCATACTGTCCTCGGGTTCTCTATTAGATTTACCTTTATGTCAAAAAATGGTCATTTCTGGCTTCAAAAGCCAAGATGGTGACGGAAAATATGCCTAACTCAGAACTTCAAAACTTCCACCAGCCACAGTGGACCAAAGAGGTCATGATGTGTCTTCTAACTGAGGAACTGAGATGTCTCACAGTAAATGGATCGTGCTAAAAATACGATAGAATCTGTGTCCCTTTATTGACTGTGAAGAATCTCTATATTACTGTTTCAGTTATATTTATTTCTGCAGCATTGTTGCTTTAATCTCTGACACCCACATATTTAAAGTAATATGACAAACTTGTTTTGTCATTAAAATATAGGAATGCACTTAGTTTACCCTCAATATGTGGAGTTGGCAAACGTTTAATAATATTTTTTTCTGGCATTGATGTCGTTTGTACTGTTGACACTGCTTTGTTGAATTGGAGATATGAATAGTATATGAATAGTGTTCAAAAACAGACTTTTTTTATCCAGTGTGCTGTATTATTTTTTTTTTATCATTTATTAATTTATAATCTTGTCGTACACTTTTGAATCTTGTTATCTTGACTTTTTTTTATGACATTTTTGTTGCCACCTAAAAGCTAAAACAGTGAATAGCAATTAAGAGCAATGCCACTGTCATTATCGGAGTAGGCCAATAAATAATTAATGTAAAAACCATAGTAAAAACTTTGTTTTGTCTGTTTATGTATATGGCTTAAATCTGTCAAACCCGTCTTGTGTGTTTGTGTGTCCAGGTATGCACTATTCTGGATGTATGGAGTAAAACAAACACACACAAAAATAGTATTGTAAAAAAAATTAAAAAATAAATTAAAAAAACTATCCTCATGGCAGCTTTGTTTGCCACATTTGCCATTTCCATTATTTTCCTGCAGGGAAAAAAAGGAGAGCAGTGCAGCCTGCTAATGAGGACAGCTCATGTTTACTGATTTCATAAAACATTTGCTTGACCAATCATGTAAAACAGCTACCCAAAATCTGCTACATGTTCCAGGAATTCAACTTTAATATCACCTTCTGAGCTGGGTGAAATAAACACCATGTACTTACAAGTAATTTGTGATAAATTAAAGATATACTACAGAACTAGTGTTGTTGAATGTAGGTCGTTGAGTGTGATGGTGTGGTCATTTTACCAAAGTCATTCATGATGACGGTGATGGAAGATGTGCATACAGAGATGTTCTGTTGGAGGTGTATAAAGTAACAGTTTCACTAAGACAAGAGTGACATAAGTAACACAATAGGTTGCTTGTGAATGTGTTTCTCTAATTAACACCATGCTTTAATTAAAGCCTATTGTGGGATCTCTCAAGCTCATACTAATGCTACAACATAATCACAGGAACATCAAGTCATCATGTAAAGTAAGATTGGTGCAAAAAACTAAAAAGGCAGTGCAGTGCAGTGGGCCTCATGTTTTGCATCTTGCTCTGACTAGTGCAGTAGTTCTCAACCTTTTTGAGACGCGACCCCCAATTTAACATGCATGTTGTCTGCGACCCCCGCTCACTGAAGTTCAGATCACCCAAAAAAGAAACAAAATTACCAAAAAAGACACAAAATTACCAAAAAAAGACTCAAAATTACCAAAAAAGACACAAAATGATGAAAAAAGACACAAATTGACCAAAAAAGACACAAAATGACCCCAAAAAGAAACAAAATTCCCCAAAAAACACAAAATGACTAAAAAAAAAAGACACAAAATGACCAAAAAAAAAGACACAGAATGACCAAAAAAGACACAAATTGACCACAAAATCATCAAAAAAAGACACAGAATGACCAAAAAAAGACACAAATTGACCACAAAATCATCAAAAAAAGACACAGAATGACCAAAAAGACTAAAACACATTAACACATGAACACTTTAACACAGTGGAGACAGAGCTGACTTCCAAAATGATTTGGCGACCCCCAGAAATCATCTCGCGACCCCAATTGGGGTCCCGACCCCAAGGTTGAGAACAGCTGGTCTAGTGAGGCCTTACCCAGAAACACTTTTATGTATAATTGTGAGATGGAGGGTTGGGGTCAAGGTTTTTCCAAAAAAAAAAAAACAGTAATGGAACAAGACTGGAAAACGAAGGTTGCTTTTTTAAAATAATACTACAACTGAACAATGTTCGTGTCTGGAAGTCATGAAATGAAAGAGTGACAGATCATAAGTAATGTAATCATAGCAAATACTTGTGTACAGCTGTTCATATTTACGACAGCGGTGTAGAAGTGAATTGCACTCTAGTGGAACTTGTACAAAATCACACAAAAATTAAATTTGACCTGTTGCTTTGAGTTTATTATCTTATAAGACAATATAAAGCAGCAAATCCTTACAATGGAAAGCTAGAACCAGCACATTTGGTATTTTTCCCTTTAATCCTTCCAGTTGCCAATTAATTGATGATCAATCAACAGATTAAACCACAATTTAACTCAAATGGTTGATATTTTCACTGACTGATTATCAAACAGTTACCTGCTATTATTAACTTATAGTATATAAAGTATAGTTTTGGAGGATTTCTGTGAGCCATTGTAGGTGTATACGGCCTATCCGTACACTACGTTGCATTGAAAGTCATTGTTCAAACTGTACAATGAACCTGACACTAACACACAGCACATGTATTCCATACATCATTCATTTTAATTTTGATGGACTTTATTTTTACTGGATTTCTAACCAGTGACTGAATGTAGAAAGCTCTGGACTCGCCTTTGAAATAATTTGTTCCAAGAAGTGTTGTCATAGATACTACTTTGGTTTCTCTGCTATAATATTGTTTTCCCTGTAAAACTACAGGCTTTAATCATAACATATTAAAATTAGAACTTTTTTTTTGCAACCTGCAAGCACTAGTCTAACCTCGTACTGACTTTCAGGGCAGACAGGAACAAACAAACAAACTCCTGGGTGGGAGTATTCTTTTCATGTGGTTACTTGCCACTGAATTTAAAAAGACAGAACAACTACTATTAACTGCCACAGCACAAAATAAATTAAAGTTTTCTGCTCTTTTTTTTCATATTTGTCAAGATATGGATGTTTTTCATAGCATGTCTTTGAAATACCATTTAATTGTTTACTTGATGGATGAGATTTTATTTTTAAAGGTCTCATCCAGACTGCATCATGAATTGTGAGACTGCCTCATGTTAATACTTACATATATTACCCAGTATGGTGGCTATGACAGCACCACTGTGGCCTCAAGATTAGGCAATTTTTTAATTAATTTTTGAGAAAATCAGTTATTAATGTTTACAAAAATAACATTATCCCCCAACTGTGACTCTGAGAAACAAATCTGAAAGCATTTTTTTAAACACAGGGACTGATCCTGCCAGCAGGGCTCATCACGATCTGACCCACTGAACAGATTTCAAGGTGAGACTGAGTGCTGGCGGATGTTCAGCCAAGGCTTTTCATCTTTAATTAAAGGTGAATTGATGAAATAGTGATAACGTGGGAGTTCTCTGTTTGAACCTGACACCAACCCCAACCCACCCACCCATCCCCCCCATCAGGCAAGGTTTCTTTCTGGCACTATATTATCTGGAGTCACCAATCCAAAACAGCAAGGGAGCTTGTCAGGGTTGCTAATTTAAAACCTGGTCTCATCACTGAGTAAAAGCATCAATTCACCAGGGAAAATCATGTGGTTTGTCAACAAGATCAACAGGTAGGCGAGTTCATCTTTAGAAGAAAAAAAAAACTGTTTTTGCCGCTTCTGTTCCAGTCTTTGCCTTTAAAACTGGAACCAAGATGAACACACTGATCTCTGCAAGAATATTTTTATCCCGTGATTGACAGCCTCTAAACCCTTACTGCCTGCGGTTACCATGATATGTCACCATGTACGCAAGCAGCTCATAGTGGAAAACGTGTGCCATTAAAGCCTACGTCCAACACAGAGCTTTACTCACTCGGGAGCAATAGAGGATTGTGACGGCTGTGGTAGTCAACGTGAATGATGAGATGAAAAACACTCAGGTGTAGTGATGGAAAGGTTGAAGGGGGAAAAAATCCATGCACAGCCTCATGCCCCTGCGTTTTGTAAGTGCGGTGGGATTCATTAACCCGGTCTAATAAGAACTAATAAAGTTGCTTCGCCATTGTTTGGTATTGATTTCTTTTTTGCTCCACTTGATGACTGTAATGTCAGCCCTTGGAGAGGCAGAGGGGATCCACATGTTGGGTCATATGTCTCTCACAGCCTGAGCAGGTTTCATTGGTTTTTCATGGTGAGTTATTGAATGTGATGTGCAAGGCTTTTATTAAGGCACCTGTGTGTTTGGGGAGATCTCGTCTCAATTGACCTGTGGTAAGTTGAAGTTATTAAAACAGTTGCTCCTCGCCTTTTCTCACCAACTTGTCCCTTCATTCCCATACCTCCCTCCAAGCTGCACACCTACTTGATCAGTTTCTTTCTGGTTTGACAGCTCCCTCCCACTTGCTCTCATTCTTCATTATTACTCTTCTCTAAGTCTATCTCTCACCCTCTTCCTTTCCTGCTATACCCACTACCCACACTCTCCCCTGGGGTGTTCTCTAACTCTGTGTAAACTGCTTTCAACTCATTCTCTATCCACTGTCCTGTCAATTTACCTGTCTTTTGTTGCCTGAACTTGCAACCGCCTTGTAACAAGGGATCGTTTCCCAGGGTCCTGTGACAGCAAAAGTGAACACTTGTCATATTACTTTCGTGACAGAGTGGCTCTTTCTGGCTCAGAAGTGTCTAGGCTTGCTTGTCTTTGTTCTGTTCCCCATAGTGCCCCCTGTCCAACTCCAAAGACTGCACCTGAATTCACAAACACACACCTGTATACATAAAGAGCAACAGTGTTTTCTTGGAGAGTATTGGCGTTTTAATATATTCATTGTTTTGGAGCTGCATCATCAGCATGACTGGATGGAGAAATCAAAGATTTTCTATGCTTCGAGAGCAATGCAAAGAATTAATCTTAAGAAGCTTAGCAAGTCCTTTGCAGGGACGTGACTCAGGTGTATTGGACTAGCTTTGTAAAGATGACAAAGAAAACAAAAACAAATTTTCTGGGGTTTTCAGGAAAAGTTACACAAATAATCTGAAGGAGGAAACACTGCAGTCAAACATGGGCATTAAAGGGTTACAAAGCAATGAACCAAATAGGTACATTAAGTGGCAGAGTGCTATTAAATGGATCCAAATATAGCATCGAGGTATCATGTTGCCAAAATTATAAATGCTTCTCCATGTGTAAGCAGATATGTAAAGGAAACAGGGTGTAGTACTGTATTAGAGATGGGAAAGAATAAGGTAACACTCACCAAGTCTATTGTTCTGCTTTAGAGTGAGCTCTAGTGGCAACATGCTGAACCACAAAAGAAGTGCCATGCTTTATATTACCAGCTATGGATTATATGGCAATAACAAAGATGGCTTGCTTTTGCTCAAAATGTAATATCGCATGAGTCTCTATGTGGCTGTATATTGGTGTTTTTACCTTGCTTTTTATCAAAGAAAATGCATCTTGCAGATATTGGCACATTGGTTAATTTGGGTAAGTAATCAGAGCACAAACAGCACAATAATCTTCCTTTTTCCCAGTAGATGAATCCACTTTTCCAAAACTAGATTTATGTCTTTAATAATGGCTTAAAGTGGTCAGGTTCCTTATGTTGAGAAAAGATGCTACCATTTCACACATAAAAAGAAAATTTACAACCATTCTCAACACCAAAACAAACACTTTGTTCTCTGACAACAAACATAAAAACAATCATTCAGATTGACTTGAAGAGGGATTCTGGTAAAGGAAATGGTACTTTAATGGCTCTCGCAAAGTGCTTAGGAGATCACAATCTTCCAAAACAAAACAATAATCAGCAGTGTGGTAGCCTGGAGATCGCACTAATGAGGAGAGATAGGGAGATAAACTATTGACTTTTATTACAGTCACAGCTGAGAGCACTTTAACTGCTTTCACTTGACGAAGAGTGTTCATTCAATAACTAAGTGTGACACAAGTTATTATGAGAATCCTGCACTGCTTTATGTTTGTTTAAAAACAGGAGTCTGGAGCAGTACTGGACAATTTTCAACCAAAATGAATTAAAAAAAAAAAATTTAAATTGCAGCTTTATTTCTTTATGCGTTACATTAAGGTTCTTAGTAGGAACTTTTAGTAATAAAACAGAACTGAGCTGCCTGTCAACTGACTAAGCCTGTCAAACCTTAGCAACTAACATGTCAATATGGCATTGATAACAAAGTCAGTGAGAGTCTTGCAAAGGAAATAAAAGCAAATTTATGGAATAATAATTGTGAAATATCAGAGAGGAGTAGACAGGTAGACATTCACAATATGATTTGTCTGCGGAGTATTGTGAATAAGGAACACATTAAGATTGAGCATCAGTGCCATCCAACAAATGAAACGGGTGGAGTTGGTAAATGGTAATGGACCTGCACTTATATAGCGCTTTTCTAGTCGATTTGCGACCACTCAAAGCGCTTTACACTACAGACTGCGCTCATTCACCCTTTCACACACACATTCATACTGGTGGCAGAGGCTACCCTAAACAGTCCCACCTGCCACCATTGGGAATTCAGTTGGGAGACTTGCCTGTAGGTACCCACACTGCAAAAAAAGAAAAGATGGTGAACTCAAAATTTCAAGGCAACAAACTTTGATAAAATTTTAAGTTGAACAATTAAACTAAATATTTTAAGTTTTGTTTTTGAGTTTGCTCAACTCTGAATCTCTCTGGCACAATTGTAACGCCGTTATGAAATGTTAGCTAATGTTGTGACCACAATTTTGAGTTAGCATTGATACGCTAATGGCTACTCTTGTAGCTGTAAGCAGCGTCGCTAGCATCAGTTAGCCGCTAGCATCAGTTAGCTGCTAGCATCAGTTAGCCGCTAGCTTTCGCTAAAGACCGAATTTCACAACATAGAAATAAGAGTTAGCAGAACTATTGTCCCTTGTTGTGAACCCCAACTTAAAGATATAAATAACAACAACTGACAAACTTGTTTTTGAGCAGACAACTGGCTTCCTTTGTTGTGCTAACTTACATTATTGCCCTAAATGTCAATAATTTATATTTCCAAGTTTTACCAAATGAAATCACTGTTTTAGGCCAAAAAATACAAGTTGGCTTTTTTGCAGTGCAGCTAGCTACGACAGCAAAAGATTGAGACAGTTGTGTAACGGACAATAGTTTGTGATCTGTATGGATATTGGATACCAGATATGTGTGCATGGCTGCATGTAGGCAGCAATCAACACTCCATTTATTATGTCTTTGCCAAGGTCTGAATCTGTAGTGGATGGCTGCTTGATACTCTTGTAAATTAAATATTTGTTTCAAGTGTACCAGTACTAGAGGTCGACCAAAACATAGGCCGGCTGATATATCAGGCCGATGTTTACATTTTTTACTTGTATCGGCATTGGCCGATACGTGCCTTCGCCAATCAATTAGCGCATTGAGCAGCCATGCGTTGAGATGCTGCAGATTACGTGAAGTGCATGCATCGCCCCTCCCTCCATGGCAGAGAGTGGCTGGTAACGTTGGAAGACTGCCAACAACAAGTTGCAAAGTTTTCAACTTTTAATGTATTTTTAACTGTCTAATTTAGCTGTATTATCTGCACTTTGAAAGTCTCTCTCTGTCTCACTGTGAGCGGAAAAAAGCAAAACACATCAAATATGTGAACTCATCTGAGGCGCCACCACGTTGAGGCCTATAACAACATGTTGTTTACTATCCAACTGTTAATATGTTTTGTTTGTTTTGTTAATAAATGTTTCTTTTTTTGTTTAAATTGAGACTTGTGTAACATTTGTTATCATTGTGTCATTTTTGTCATGTAAATGGAGGGAGAAAAGGCAATATCGGCTTCAAGAATCGGCCCAAAAAAATCGGCAAAATAAAAAAAAATCATGTCAAAATAATCGGCATCGGCCCTAAAAAACCTGCATCGGTCGACCAGTACTGACTTAAATGTTCCCAGCGGATCTGCAATCTCGAGTCTAGTCCTGAGCTCCATCTCGTCACATAATGAGAGCTCAACAGGCTGCACCTGCAGCGCCCGCGATGGCAGTGGGTACTGGAGGGGTGGGGGCGGATGGGGGTGAAGAATCTTACATATTTATTTCTGGCAACAAATAAGGAAGAACCTCTGGCAGTGATGAGGAGATCACATCTGTAGGCTTAGCAGGGCTCCAGACTCAACTTGGAGCACAGGTGCTCCCTACTAAAAGTTTTAGGAATTTAGAGGCATCAATTTAATCAACATGCACATCCATATTATTTTTCTTCTTAACTCTATTACTGATGAATGATTTGGCAATAAACACAACGTTTACAGAAATAACAATGTGCAGTTTTATTTTGAAGGAAAGTCAAAAAGTGTGGTGCTGTGAAAAAGTCAAACAAATATGCTCACCGATGGAGTAAGCATGTGTCCCGCGATAAAAAATCACAAAATACCATTGGTTGAACAAGGCTTATCATGAAGAGATTTGAACTTGATTTTGAATTCATAGTCATAAGATTTAACCTTTATCTTATCAGTAATTACACTACTAATCTGCCCGGTTCTTCATCAATACTGTAATTGGTTGATTTTTTTTGTTTGTTTTAAAAAGAATGAATTCATAAAAATTTAACAGAGCAGCAGTTTACAATCACACCAGTGCACTCTGTCCCCAAAAAATGGTCGCAATTCAGACTGAATGACAGACAAACCTTCTGACAGACTAACAGGTTCCATATGCACACCATTTGCCTGCATTTTTTTCATTGCAAATCCAGGGTTAACGCTAACATCAAAATGCTAGCGTTAGACCAAAGCCTGAAAGCTTGACGAAAGCCTACCATGCCTCGTTACTGTTGCAAACACAGCATTGGACAGTGGCCTTTTTATGAAACGGCTTAGCAAAGGATCAGCAGGAAAAAAAAACACCCCACAACATCTCAACTGTGGCTCTGTGTTGCCGCTAGGCCATGACAATACGGAGCTTTTCTTCAGGTAACTGATTGAAAGCAAGTCAGCAATAAATCTCCTGCCGATTCGATGCTGTACGCGTCCTGATTAAAGAGCAAAGCTTTTCTATCACTTGTTCACCTTCACATGGTCCTTCCCCACATACAAATCACTGTAGATGCTCGGCTCTCTCGCTCCCTGTGTGTCTCTCTCAACACTGCCTCTGCAAAAACCCTGTTTATTATTCATGTTTATCATCACACCATGTCTACTGTTTGCTACCAGTTTCATGGATGGACTGGCAGCAATTTAGAGTTGCTACATGAAACCCAGCTTTACCGTCAACACTGAAACGGATCCCACTTAGTTCAACAGAGCCAACCACATTGATGTGTGCTCACAGAAAGGCATGCTCGCACACACTTATTCCAACTGCCACTGCAACCGCCCACACACCAAATATTCACACACATACACACACACATCAGTTCTGGGAAATGCCTGTCAGATCACCATTTGTGTTCATGTGTTTTCTCAACACCATGGGCTCTGGCTTCTTAGACACAGCTATCATTCAGCACGGTGGAGGGAAGAGAAATGAGGGTTATACTGCAGTAGAAGATCCACTGAGATGGTGGATAATTACCTCACAATGACTTCCTTGCTTATTAAAAACCTATTGAGGGTCTAATACCCTTGTCTGGGTGTTGATATTACACATGACGGGATGATAAAAAACACACAGGCAGGTGTGGACCATTATCCTGCAGATTCCCATCTCAACTCAATGTTCCTGAACATCCTTTGAGTATCTGTTTATGGTTTTATAGCCACCCATTGACAGCTCTGAAAACCCTTATATTATCTTCATTTGCAACAGATTTCTGTGATGAAAAAAAATAAAACAGCCTAATTCTTATACTTTTAATTGAGATGCAATGGAATGACAAAGTCATGGTCCAGTTCAGAACCCAAACATAATAAAAAGAAGCACTGACAACAAAAAGTCAGAATTTAGACCAGGAGACATATTTCATTCTGACATTGATTATGAGAAGTCTGATTACAAGAAGTCTGTACACAATGACTAACAGCATATGACAAGTGCATGAGATCATTAGATCTGATATTTCTGGGAATATAGACAAAGAAACAGCCTAATGACTTTAACTAAATATAGTTTGATTAATGTTCTTGTCATCTATCTTTAGTCAAACTTTTCATGGAAAATTGTGATTAAACTTAAATCATCCTTTCCCAACTTTTGGGTCAGGACCAAACACAAGGTAAATCACCCAGTCAAAACATTTGTGCTATCGTGGATCTCCTAGTCAGCATCACTGAACAGCTGAGTCGCTTTCATTTGAAAAAAGAGGGGATTATCTATAGGTGAAACTGTGTCTTTTAAAACTCATAGTATCCGCTGCCAGCACTTACTTACATTAAGTTGGATTTTGTGCTTTTATTTGTAAGAAATCAGTACAGGCTCGAGCTGTACATGACATATGAAATTAAAAATGAGCACCCTTGACAACAGTTGTGTTTGTTTAGGTTAAGTTAAACATGCAAAATCATCTTGCCACAGTAAGGTTGTAATGACTCATAATATTGCAATTCTGACATAATTTAAACTAACTATGCAGCCCTACCAGGCACTCAACTCACTCCATCTTCAATTAAAGACTAAAAATGTGCTCTCAGAATCCCTGGAAGTTTGTTTTTTTAACAACCACAATATTAAAAAAATCTACTCTTTTTTAATATTAAGGGATTTTACAGTATTATACTGAGTGACATACAGTTAGTAACTGTAGAAATGACAGAAATGTCCAACAGTGAAGGTTGGGACTTGTGAAAAATGTGTCAGAGTGCACAAAATGCTTACACAGCTTGAAATTGTGACATTTACGACCAGATTTGTCACTTGTTCTATATTGACTGAATTGAACATAGATAGTATGATTTTAAACTACTGAAAACGCAAAAAGGCTTGTGGGCTCACCAACCTGTACCAGTAATCATTAAAACAAAACATATTCTAGCTTGACTGTCGCCATCGCTGTGCTCCACAACGTCATCATCATCAGAGAAGATATGGCCATCCTAACAGCATTACGCCTTTCGAAACAAAATAGGGCTGTCAAAGATATGGCTACGCTTGACCAAAGGGGTTGCTCAAAATAACCCCAGTAAGCAAGTTAACCCAGTATGCATCATGGCTTAAAAACAAGGCCAAGATGTCAAAATAGAAAGCAAAATTTCACACGTAAACCATTACGGTATAAGGTAAACAAAGTCGGTGGAAAGCAAAATTAAAAATGTGAACGCAGGTGATGGTCAGCACATAAAAGGATGTGTGAATAAATCATGTTGTAGTTGGATGCTCAACGTCAGAGCACATCCATACTAATCTGCGTTATTTTTCCTGGAAGAGGGCAGCATCATCAGACTTTTAAAATTATCCTCCGGGTGGTGAGTGATTTCATTTTCTATCGCACATATTTATTTCATGAGTTCATGTTTCACTCAGCTGCTGATATCTCCAGACCCACAGCTCACATTTCTACCTGTGATTACCATTCACAGCACACCAGCCCACCCAGTACTAAATGAGAGCCTGTAATTCCTGACAAGCACCGTGTCTTACCAGTCATCCTCTGAATCTAAGGACTTATCCACCCATCATTCCTTCATCTGTCTGTTTCTTTTCTTCTCTGTCTGGGTATCAAACAGCACTGTGGCTGCATCTCTAAGGCCTGCCGCTCTCACTTCACTGAGGAGTGTTTGATTCGACCACTTTCCACCACTCCACTTGCAGGAAATGAGATGGTGTCATGATGAATGTGGTCGATGCCTATTTTACACTGATGAGCTCAAGGGTGACTGTGGCTTTACTGCTTCCCAGATGTTGAGAATGATGCTGTATGAAAATTGAGCTTGTAGAAAATAAAGTGGCAATGGATGAGAGAGAAAGGCGTTTTTAATAGCGCTACAGACAACAAGCATCACCATCAAGGTTCTGCTTTTTTATCTTTTCACAAACTGGAACTTGAGGATATGTGTGAATACTGTTTCTGTTTAATTTGCAGGGTAACGCCTAAATGCACATCCATGCACATTTACACCCACATACAAACGTCTTTCGAGTATAAAAGCTTTCCCAAAAGTTTCCATGCAATTAACAACAACAAAAGTACAATTATGTTTGTACTCCAAATGGCCTGGACCTGTTTGAATCTGTAAACAATGGTGGACAAAAGTCAAGACAGTTGGAGACAAATGAAGAGTCGGTGTCACTAAACGAGTCTCAGTCAAACATCAAGCAAGTGCAGCAACAGAACACATAACAGGCTAGCTAATAGTACTGACTAGTCTAACAGCAAAAAGTCCAGTGGCATCCGCCTGCAGCCTTTTACCTTGAGAAGATTAAAAAATGTACTCTTATTCAGTGGCCTCTTGCTCTGTCAGCATCCTCTTTCGACACAGTCATGTGTGTTTTCGCTGTACAGTAAGACAAACCTTACTGTACACACAAGTTGGTTACGTTAATATTGTGTAGATCAACTTATTGCTTCAGCTCTTACAAGGAATGTTTGTTGCATTAACTTGCATTTATCTTGACCACTCTGATCAGGGCAAGGTAGCCAAACCTTTTTGAGGAAAGAAAGGATAGTAAACTTAAGTTGAGTTTGATGTTTTTTATGGATTTGCACTGAAATTCGCACTGGTCTGCACCTTCCTGTGTGTGCCTTCGTAAAGCGAACTATACCTCAAGAGCCATATAAATCATTTCTAGAAGTCTGTGTGATAGTGGGTGGATGGATCCCACCAGTACTTTGTAGATGCACTTACCAGAGTGCTACCTTAACTGACTTTAACAACTGTACTTTTTGTTCAGGCTGAATTGGCACAAATTTGAACCATATATCATCAGAAAACTATTTTGTACCTTTAAGATGAAGAAAAAAATATATTTGTCATGGTCTATCTGTGGAAAAATGTAGCTTTTAGTACAAAATGTCCTGTGCCCCTACTTTTGAGTTTAAACACACAGCTCCACACCCATGAGGCGGTGTGGATGCATCAAACTCTTCATTGAGCTTCACAAAACACGACTGTCAATGAGAAGATTTCTAATCAAAGGTGATGGTATGCACATACATTTCTTCTGCAGAGATGTGGCTGCATAGCTTATAATATAAAACACACATGGCAGCACATTGTGAATCAAGATTAGAAGGTCACACATTATCACATCTACACATTTAGAGGCAGAGACATCGACACTCACAGGAACCATTTGAGTCCTGCGTTCAGTAAATCTTTATGATTAGAATTCTATTTAGTGAGTCAATATCTGTGAACTTGCTCCCCATAATGAATTCATAATGGACAAGCATGTGCAAACACATTAGTGCATCCTTATTTCTCTTCCTTGCCAATAACTAGGTTCCCTATTGGACAGTTATGGCATCAAAATGCATTGGTAAGCGTACCCTGCAGACTCATCCACCATGACACTACTGCCCGACATCACTCTGAGCAAATTGGCTGCAATCGTATCAGGAGGTACAGCAGCTTTCATTCAACCCATTATCCTTTTTTATCGTTCTTTGTAATGATGGATACTAATCCTCACTGAACGTAGTGGAAGGCTGGACAGGTTTTCAATGACCTGACAAAGTGAAGCAGAAACTTTTAAAGCGTGGATCCTCTTAATGCCATTGTTCACTGTGGAGGAACATCTCTGCCATGTTCTTTAACTCTAGCCACTGACTCAATTAACAAGAAGCCACCCTTTTCCTAATGTCAGCCTAAAAACCTTTCTCCAGAAACCAATTACTGGTGAGTGAGATCGCCTAATTCGTTGCGACATGTCTGGCTGTGCAAAAACACGAGAAGACCCAGACAGAGTTGTGATGAGGGATCAGAGGTTCGGGCCACGGTGAGATGAATTGTCTTTTTTTTTTTGCTCCCCATTCCCATTTCTGTCACTGCATAGTGACCTTAAGCTATAAGCCAACTGGGGCCGGTGCCTGACACTGGCAGATTTAGTATTCTGCATTCAATGCACTCATCCATCACATTTTTAAGGTCAGCTTCTATTTCCAGTCACTCTATCAAATGATACCCAGGCACATTTACACATGCACTGAACCAGCCATGCAAATTACCTGAACATTTTGAGCAGGTCAGACACACAAATGTTCAGATACACAAAAAGTGTGAAAAGGTAGATACTCAACTGTATGAAACTCAATGTGTTTAAAATGGCGCAAATTCATAACAGGCTCTGGTTTAAATTGCTTTCAAAAGAGGTAAATGAGGAAATATTCCCATCACATATTTAATCTAGTTTCTGCTCCTCATACTGTTTCATGTGTTGATGAAAACAACATCTCTGTACCCGGAGAATAATAATATTTTTAATCAAGAAGGAATTTTTTTTCAATAAAATGTTTTGATAAAAAAAAGGCATGATTCAACAATAAAGTATGCACAGGAGTACTATTGATGAATTGAAAATATTAAAGGATGTGATACTTATAATGTCGTCTTGAAACCCCTTCTTTGGGGGGTTCACATCCATTCACACTAATTCATGAGACTAATGATTCTGGGGACTTGCATGTGACCTCAACAACTCTCATGTGGAATCATTGTGTTTTAATGGCTTTGGACTCGCCACCAAACACTAGAAAGGAGCTAGGCATGTCAGTTTGGATTAAAATTAAAGAATGCTACAGTTTTATATCTGTATAAGAAAAGAAAGTTTAATTTACAGAACACAATGACAGGCAGATATCTTTTGAAAGGCATAAGTTGATATGTTCTGCATTAAGGAGGAAAAAAGCATATTATTAGTTTCCGTCAACACAATATTATTAATTACATTTAAATATCTATTTTCTAATGTCAAATTGATTCTGAGTTGGAGTTTTTGGCGCCAAAATTCACCATTCTTACATTGATATTTTTTTCTCTTCCACCCAAATTAGTACAACATAATTTTCTACAGCAGGTATTTCAGAAACTACAGTGAAACAAAAGGCTAAATAATAAAATGTCCAGCTGAACTTAATGACTATTGAACTAATGAACTTACTAGACCAGTAGCCCTCACTTCTCACATCATGAAGACCTTGGAGCTGCTGATTCTACGCTTACTGAGAGTTGAGGTCAAAGACAAACTCCACCCCCTGTAGTTTGCATACCAACACATTGGAGTGAACGATGCTGTCCTCTTCATGCTTCACCGTGCCCTTGATCATCTGGAGGAAACTGGTGCTTATGTGTGAATCATGTTCTTTGATTTTTCAAGCGCATTCAACACCATCCAACCCAACATACTCAAAAACAAGCTCACAGAGATGGGAGTGGATCTTTCCTTTATCTCCTGGATCACAGATTACCTGACAGGAAGGCCACAGTATGTCAGGTTGGGGAACTGTGTTTCTGGGACAATAATGAGGAGCACAGGGGCTCCACAAGGCACTGTTCTGGCTCCACTGCTGTTCACACTGTACACAAATACAACTCTGAGTCCTGCCACATCCAGAAGTACTCGGACGACGCTGCTATTGTGGTGTGTATCAGGAATGGACAGGAATCTGAATATTGGGATCTGATAAAAGCCTTCAGTGACTGGAGTCACAAGAACTATCTCCTACTGAACACCTCAAAGACTAAGGAAATGATCAGAGATTTCCGCAGGTTCAAGCCCCCTCTTCAGCCAGTGAATACCTGTGGGGTGGACATCGAGGTGGTGCCAGGTTATAAGTATCTAAGTGCATACCTGGATAATAAGTTGGACTGGTCCCTAAACACTGATGCTCTCTACAAAGGAAGCTCAGATCTCTTGACATCTGTAGTAAGATGCTGCAGATGCAAGGCGGTTGGACAGACTGGTCTAAAGAGCTGGTTCTGTGGTTGGAGAGATGCACTGTGAAGATGTTCAAGGCCATCCTGAAATACCCAGATCATCCGCCACACAAAACCTTTATGGACCAAAAAAACTGCTGACATGGAGTAAAATGTCTTGTTGGAGTAGTCTAACTGGAGTAGTTTTTGACCGTGCATTACTCCTCAAGTACACTGCACACCAGTTCCAGGCTTCTCTTTGATATTTACTTGGTGGTGGCAGGGGAAGCTGCATCCTACTTTGTCTCAATCTGACCTCAGAGACGCCCACAGGATATGCAAACAAACAAGATGCTTGGATTGTTAGATGCAGTCTGCACGACCCTGCTGCTCTAGCCGATTCTCTCTAGGATAGTGAAGGAGACATGAAGGTCTGCATGTGTGCAACAAGGGATTCTCAAATCTATGTAATGGATGAAGATGTGTTGTTTTGTTGTAATCATTTGATTTGACAATATTTTAGAAATATTACACTGCAATATAGGTTACATTAGTAACAAAGAGAGGGAATAGTGTGTTAATATACTCTGCGGAGATGTTTTTCTTGTTGAAAGCAAAGCAGGATAGGCTTGTCTCATTAGCAACGAATCAACATGATTGGAGGCGGATATGTCCAGATTAGTGGGAATATGCAAAAGAGAGTGTGACACAGCGTTAGCATGCTCCATTAGAGAGCATTGTCATCCTGGTTATGTTCGTGAAATAAAGCTGGCTATTCAAACTGCAAGCTAAATGTGTGTGTTTGTGTGATATAACAGGCGGTACACACAACTGCCATCGATCACCCACACACTGTCAGCAGGGGAACAAAAGAGTACACACATATGCACACACATACACACAGACCCAATGTGTGCTCCAGCTTGGCACAGATTGGAGACAAACAGACACACACACACACACGCACGCACGCACGTATGCGGTAAGGAGAAGAAAGTTCTAATTTTTCAAGAAATGTTTCTCCTCACAGTCTCAGACCTGATATCTTTGTGATGTATTTATACCAGCCACCACTGACATGCAACACTAAAGACCTGAAGTTTTAATGATCAATAACAAAATCAATATAACATTTCTCCCATTTGACACATGGAATTAGAAATGGCTTGGCATTCAGCCAAGTGAGAATCTGGATCTCTGACATCAGGACATGAGGCAAACTTTACAGAGCGTTATCATTTTTGTCATACTGAGTTCGCAATCCCAAAGATGAGGCCTGTATTTATTATAAGCAGTGGTGAGTGTTTACTTTCTGTTCAGCCATATCATGATCATTTCCCTACTTTTAATTGGATACACTCTGTAACCTTCTGCTCGCACTGGCTGGTAATTTACTGGAAGGGATACCTCTTTATTTTTCATTTTTTTTATTTCCTGCAGTAAAACTTTGCAACAGTGTCCTCAGAAAAGTAAAAAAAAAAGATGGATAACGAAGTAAATAGGTGAATAAACTAATATAAATATCATGCCATGCCTGCCAAAACGTCTCTTGGTATCTCACAGAGCGGCCATTGTTAGCGCTCTATGGCTCTAATTAGACTCATGAGTGGGATCTTTGTGGTTGTTGTTGTTTTCCAGGAAGCAGACAGGCATGAAAACATTTGGAAGGTAAAAGGTTCCCTTCACACTGCCACTCAGTAACAAGACATGCTGTGTTTGGATTTATGGCTTGGTGCTGATAAACAGATGAAAAAAATAATGTGTATTAATATGACATACATGTCAGAAAGGGTTGATGTGGAAGATAAACATGCTGAATTACACAAAAATAATGATTAGGCATGTGCATTTGCTGTTGTCAGACATTTTCTGAGAATCTAACATCATGCAAAGAACTGAGGAGATTCATACTTGAACTGAGAGCACTTAGTCCCAAACACAAGGCCCCAAACACAAAATCCCATTTCCACGAGTGCTTAAGTGCTGAGTCTCATTATCTTTAAGTATTTGTAATGTATCTGTACACAAGAGATTTTCAGATAAAGGACAACTCATGCTACAATGTCACAGAGTGAAATTTACCTACAAATACACATTAGTGAAGAGCCCGAGAGGTTTAATGAAGAGAAAAAAAGGGAATTTGTGCACACAATAGACCTTTTCACAGCAGTTTTCAATAGGCATTAACAATGGCTGCATTCCACTTATGGAAGGCCCTGGAGCCATTGTTAATGTTATCACGTTCACCTGTACTTTTCCTCCAATCACATGTCAAAATGTCTGCTGTGAAAAAGTCTATTTCATAATTTGTGCTCACAAATTAATATCACATAATGTTTTGCCTCATCTGCTCATCTTGGCATGGTGCAACGAAGAATACATTTATGGAGTGCTCCAGAACTCTGAAGCTGAGTTTTATGCACTGGATGACATCTGCAGTATCATCTGTTTTTACAGCAAACTGTTAGTTGTGTTTAATGGATCTAAAAGATAACACAAAAACCAAGTATGGTGATATAACTCCAAGATCTAAATAAAACCATAATAAATGCAAGCAATCCATAACGTTATGAACTTAGATGATAAATTAGTTAAATCAAGAGCATGAATTACTAATTTCAGTGTTTGTGTGCACAAATTTGTTTTTCTTTCTTCCATGACACCTCCCGGCTCTGCAAAATAGCCATCTGTTATGACAAGTAGTTATTTTCATAAGGGAATTGTTTGGAGTTTTTTGGAGTTAGGAGCCAAACCAACAAAACCAAAAAAGAACACAGAGTACATTGTCGTTTCACTAACTCACCCATAAAATGTTGCAGCACCAAAAACACACACAACACTATAACACCAACAAAGGAGGGTACAGCAGAATATTACAAAGAAGAAGACTTTATTACTTCAACAAACCAGAACAAAGTCTCAGGGTCCATCAAATCCATTATCAAAGCCTTGGAGGGTTGATTCCCTTTCTGTTTTTCAACAGGTCCTATTTCTCAATATAATATTGTTTTGGAAAAATCTCAACAAAAAAAAAGATCTTTCCATCAAGGACGTGCCATGATAGAATGTTACAAAGTGTAAGTTTATCCATAAAAATATTAATGACAAGACAGCGATATGTTACAACAATAACTTGTCGTTTCTATTGTGAAATAACACTCTTATTCAACACGTCAATCTTTAGATCTTCATCCTCCAAGATTTCTGACATGCAGAGGTCAATTTATTCAATTTATTCTTCAATTTAGGGGGACCAAATTATGGAATACCTTTTCCCATCTCGCAAAGGACTCCATCTCTGTAAAATGCTTCAAAAGATGTCTAAAAGCTCATTTAACTGCTGTTTTAAAATTCTAATTCACACACAAATACACTTTTTTAACATGTTCATTTTTGCTTTTGTTTTTGTTATTGTCATTATAACTTGCTGATGTTATACTTGTGTTTTTTCTATTATCAGTTTATTTCTTTCTAATAACTATGAAATTTTAGGTGGAGGCTTTAAATAAGCCCATCTGGGTTTTCTGCCTCTCCCTGCACTTTACATTATATGTTATCTTTGTCATTTTATGTAATTCTAACTGTGTAAATAAATAAAACCTAAAAAACCTAAATATGATATTTTATTATTCTATTTTGTCCATTGTACCATTAACGTTTCTTTTTGGGAGTTGTGCCAATATTTCCGAAAAATCATTTCTCCATTAAGGATCACACCCTTCTGTGAAAATGTACCTTATTGCGCCAGGAGGTGAAAGGAGTGCAGTTGGCTACAGTGCCCTCGCTCAGGATGCAACTGGGCCCTCTGACACCTGTCAGAGTTGGCTGTCTGACTTTTAGCCTTGCAGCAGCAACAGTCCCGTTTAAATGAGCTCATTTGTGGCTACCCATCTACACGGGGGTGGACTGTCAAAAGGCCATGGCAGGGCGTCAGAATGCAGCAGTTTTTCCTGAACCTACCGCATCGAGACACAAAACCACAATGGCACTCTAATTTGTCCTGTTCTCACATCCACTTTAAATATTTTGCTCATTACTTAACATGAATTCTGCCTAAGTCATGTCAGACTTGCTTAAATTCTGTCCATGTCCATGCTTAATATGTTTACATTTGGTATTTTTGTGATAAAAATTCTCCATGACCAGCGATCATGGGTTCTTCATGCAATAGTTATCATTAGTCACGTCAAGCTTGGATTCCAGCAGCATTCTGGTGAATTGATTGATGGCAGGCTCTCCTGCTTCTCTCTCCATCAGTGTTTCTTTGGTGTTTGATGTCTCAGCCCTGCCCCAGGCCCTCCCCAAGCTCTCGCCTCAAGCAAATCATCTCATCGCCCGAGCTGGCTAAACTCAGACCAAGGGGAGTCTGAAATAAGAAGCACCAGATACAATGCAAGCCACTGGCCACAGAGATTGTCTTCTGGTCTTTCTTCAGAAATACCTAGAATATGTGATTAAACTAGCTATGGACAGAGAGGAGAGGTGCTTAAGGGATCATAAGGCTGAGCTACTTGAGAGTTTGGAGGAAAACACAGCATAGTGAAGATAAATGTTTGGATTATTTCACTGTTAAGGTTGGGGGAGGAGCACATTTTCCTGTTTTCTCCATCTATCTGAATTAGATATTGGGTAAAAATGGGGTGCAGCTCCATGTATTTTGGAAATGTGATAAGGTACAACTGTTTTGGAAGATGATACATAAAACTTTGCAAGAGGTGCTGAGATATGGGATCCCTATGTGTTGTAAGTTACTCTATTTATGTAATTTTACAGAGGAAAACGTGCATGCAGGGGATAGGTACCTGGCAAAAATACTGTTAATAGCTGGTAAAAAAGCTATCACGAGGAAATGGGGTAGAGTGGATCCTCCGAATAGGGAACAATGGATAGAGATAATAGAGGAAATCTATATAATGGAAAAACTGACACATCGCTTAAGACTGCAGGAAACGCAGTTGGAGGACAAATGGCTGAAATGGACATATTTCAGGACCTGGAACAGCGACAAAGACTGGTGAAAGATCATTAGATACAGAGGACGAGACAGAGAACTAACGAGTGACCAAGAAGGAATGTGATTCCCAACAGGACTTTAATTTGTTTTGGGGTTTTTTGTTTTCTTATGTGGATGTTATGTTTGTGTATTGTGAAGTTATGTTTTTGTGTGTTGTTGGATGAAAAATTAATAAAAACCAAAGTGAAAAAAAAAAAAAAAATGGGGTGCAGCTGCAATATGTGTAATTCTCCTGGATCCCAGTTACGTCATTTGACGTGACAGTGACATAGTTCAGATCAAGGAACTATAATGTGCTACTTTACCTTCGATATCTGTAGCAGTGCTATTCCCAGTTCCCTTTGCTTGTATTTCAAACCAGCTACATTTCCAATAGCAAAAATGAAACCGCTGATTGACAAACAGCTGAGGGGCAGAGAGATTTGGGGGAAAAACTTTGTGTGGAGCTAAGTCAGTGAATTAAGGATTTATTTAGACCAAATGAGAGTTGGTGATTATTGGAACAATAGAAAAAGTAACAAAGACAGTTTTGGATAGTTTTATTTTGTCATCACACTTGATTCATCTGTGTTTTAATGATCTAATGAGGTCAATATTGTAGTCTTAGGTGAAAGTGAGAAACTTGAATTTAGAAGGTGTGGTTATATTTTTCTGTTTAGGTGTAATATATATATATATATATATATATATATATATATATATATATATACTTTTACATTTTGTGAGCTTATTTCATCAATTTCTAAGAATTAAAATGCTAGTTGTACTGCTCCTTGAGTAGTAGAACTCTCTTTTCTTGGTCAATATGGCACAAACTTAGAAATTTCTTGCTTAAATTGACTACATTTACCCCCACACTGATTGAACATCCACATAAAAAGGTGGGGAATTTTCCCTTTAAAGAGTGTGCACTTCATTTTTCTTGTCTCGAGGATGGAGTGCTCATTTACTGCCCTCTTGCTGTCTAGTACAAATATATGTATACATATACATATACATATATATATATATATATTAGGGCCGGTACATTAACACGTTAATTAAGATTAATTCATTACACAAAAATGAACGTGTTAAAAAAATTGACGCATTTTAATCGCACTTATTTTTGCACCGCGGAATGTTTCTCACTGGATGAGTTTCAGGCGGACCGATTATACTGGAGCACCAACTAGCATTCATGAGTTCAGACAACAACAAACCACAGTGAACATGAAGGAAGAAGCTGATGAGACCTTTGGTTGGCCCCGTGGATGATGGGACATTTAGTTACTAAAAACCAACAGATGGAAGCGTCGATAACAGCATGGTTGTGTGCAAGCTATGAAATGTACTATATTTCTAAATATGCTATTGCTACACTTAATGGCAAAAATTGCACTGGTCTGTTGGACTTGAACAAAAATAAATAATATTTTTGTTGCTTAAGCTTATGTATTCAGTCATTATTCAATGGTATACTAAAAATCCATGGGAAAAAAATTACTTTTCACTGGTCTCAGGTCAAATATTTATATGCGATTAAAATGCGATTAATTTCGATTAATTAATTACAAAGCCTCTAATTAATTAGATTAACTTTTTTAATCGAGTCCCGACCCTAATATATATATATATATATTGCAGTAGCTGTTGAGTGTAGTGTTGTAGGACTAAAACATGTGCCATAGAGATGTCTGAGTGAAATGTGAATTGAAAGAAAGAAAGATTCTTTTAGATACTTAACTTGAATCAACAGTCAAGACTTTGGTTACATCCAAAATGTATTTCCTGTGCTTTCACGCAGACATAAGAGAAAGCAGACAGACGGAGCTCTTTACAGCACACTGAAAGAGTTGTGATTTGTTGAAGGTCAACCTTTCTTGCCTTACAAGGAAGTCTTTGTCCGCGATTTCAATAGCAAAGTATCGACTTGTCAACATGTGGTCCACTATTCAGATGGAGACATGGATCATTTTTCTCCCAGAAGCTCTAAGTGGCCCTGGCCAAGTGACAAGCAACAGCTTGGCTTATGAATAAACCCCAGTATGGTGCATGTGAGAATATTTGATCACTTTATTTCTGACACACAACAACTCACTTGCTTTTTCTTCTTTTCAACATATCCTTTTCTCACCTTCTTCTAGTATTCCCTCAGTATCAATATTTCCACCACATATTTACAGACTTCCACAAATGGTGACATACTTGACACTTAAAATATTAGCTCGCTGCTCTCGCCATTTAGTTAATATAGGTGTATACTCTAGAGGGATCTGAAATAGCAATAGACTTCAAAATGGCATGGAAGGCGAGTTGTCATCATAGGTGGAAATGTTCTTGTATGGCAATTGATCCGATTACTGTGATTTGTCATAATGCCAAGACTGACATTTCATCATCCATTAGGGACCATAAAATTGTAGGGAAGCAGCCTCGTGGAATTTAATTAAAAAGCAACAAATACCACAATCCTTTATGTTTGGCTAAAGCTCATGGTATTAGGGGGAGACACAGAGTCAACACAAAGGGAGCTGGCTTGTTGTTAAGAGTCATATAAAACCAGAAAAATAAACCAAAAAGCCATTACCTATAAAGAAAATGTAATTCCCCAAGTTTCCATCCTATGAAGTTGATCAAAATTAAAAATGAGGAAAGATGTCTTAACTCAGAAATATATTGATTTTGGATAAGCACTTCTGCCTTCACTTAACAAGGAAAAAAGTATTAAGTTAATGAAACTATGGTATTATAATACTAGAAAATTTCCTCTGGGGAACTTCTGAAAGGGCCACGGGGGCTACTGCCGGTGTGTGTACATTATGGTGAGATTATTCAGAGATTTCAAACAATTAATACTAGTAATGTTATGATACTATATTATATACAAGGAGCACACCTACAAGCATTCCTTTTCAAGTATTTATTTATACAGCTACCCATGCCCTTTAACCTCGAAATGTGTGTGTGTGTGTGTGTGTGTGTGTGTGTGTGTGTGTGTGAAACATGTATATCTGGAGGAGTGTGCGCGATTACGCGCGCATTTGTGTGTGTGTGTAACGAAAATCGCATAAAGTTACCTGTGTGTGTGTGTGTGTGTGCTAAAGCGCATGTGTGTGTGTGTGTGTGTGTGCGTGTATCTGTAACTGTAATCACATCAAAGATCAAAGGCAATCAGATCAAAGCAATGAACAGAATTAACTGCAACCAACTGCCAATGTCCCGACACAGAGGTGGACAGACTGGAATTTCTGGCCTCGAACAGAAAGCATTTTTGGCAAAACCATAATACCTATCATTGATCCGACTTCACTTTGAGAGTTCTTCCTGAACGTCTACATATGGGTTTTTTTTAAGAAAAATTGTTGGGGTGAAAAAAACTGTTACATGAAATGATTGAAAAATTGTTTTCGTTTTGAAAAATCACTGGTATGAATGTGTGTGAATCCCGATTAGACATCCTTCCTCATGGAAGAGTAGTTTAACATTTTTTGTCTTCTTATTCACAGGATGACTCTTTGGAAATGAGGAGAGAGGTTGCGATCCGTGGATTGGTGGTGTACCTCGGAGAAAGGAAGGGGAATCTCTTTAAAAAGCAGTTGGTAGGTAAATCTGACACAGAAAAACTATACTTTGTGTTAGTCTTGTTTTTTTTAATTGTTACTCATGTGTTTAATTCTGACATTGATTCTGACTTATTTATATGGACACAACCATGTTCTGGGATATTTAATAATGAATTTATCACCCGGATCCCCTACTACGACGGCGTATTAGGGCCATGTGTGAAAATCAAATAAATATGGACCCAGGGGAGAGGGGCCCAGCCACCATGGCATGCGTAAAAACGCATAACATGAGGTGATGGTACTACATCACCACATTTCATTTGTTTCTACTCACGGGATGTCTCCCACTTTTCCATGACTCGCTCTGTTTCGGGTGTTTTATCAGAGTGATTGTTTACGAGTGATCCGACTGACGCTCCCCTCCAGCCTCTCGTCACACGGAGCGCTGTCTTTCCGACCCTCCTCTGCTCCTTGTTGACAGTTACAGTGTGTAACCTTCTTCTTTTACAGCAGCAGGTTTATTGTTCCCAGCCTTTATTTGATGCATCTTTACACGTGCCATGGTGGCTTTGTTTAGGGAATCTTTATTCATCTCTGAAGTGTGTGTGTGTTTGTGCTTGCAAACCGGATGGACCCAGTGAGGCATGAACCAATATTACCCCCCTCCCTGGGTCCGTATTTTATTTTATTTTTTTCATACTTGGTCCTAATACGCCGTTGTAATATACAGAAGAAAATAGTAATAAATAAATAATATAAAGGCATTCTCGTGCTCCTGAGCAGGACACAGTTCACAGTATAAATACACAGTGCAGGTTGTTATTCATGTGCAGCTCTTTGTTAAACAGAGAAAACACTTACTATTATTATTATTATTATTGTTATTATTAGTGCATGTCTACAGCTGTTAAAGGTGACTGACAGCTGATCCAGCTGTGATCTGTCATTAGAAACGGACGTCGCTTCATGTGACGCTTCGGAAGGAAGAAATAATTTCCTCTCTGCTCGCTTCGTTTCGTTGCGTCTCTCCATGCATCCCCAGTGGGCGGGACTAAGATGCAAGTGAACGACGCAAGTGAGGGAAGCAGGGATGCGAAATAGACGACATGAGATGCACCCTCAATCTCAGCTACCCGAAGGAACTGAAAAACACTTTTCAAAAGGTGTTCCTTGAGCTGGATGGTCTGAAAGCAAGTCCGGAGGTAATGTCTCTGAAAAGTAAACTGCTGTACTAAAAAATGTGAAGACTGTCCACTTATTGAGCAGGAAATGTTGCATTTATGTTTATACATTGTGTTTGTATGTTTGTAAAGTTTTTGCTGTATACACTTCTTCTGCTGTATACACTTCAGCTCAAGTTTTTCAGAATATCTAAAGTACTTGAAGTACAAGTTTACACCTGAAGTACACTTGAAGTTCAGTAAAGGTTAATGTCTCAGGTAAGGTCTAAAGTAAACTGCTGTACTAAAAATGTAAAGAATTAGGCTGTCCACTAATTCAGCAGGAAATGTTGCATATGATTTATACATCACATCTATACATTTGTAAAGTTTTGCTGTATACATTTTATTCTGTACAAGCTCAGTACATTTATTACATATCGTACAAACCAGCTTCATTAAACACGAGGAAGAACCCTGTTCAGATAGCAGACAGTGACAGTGTTGATTGCAATAAAAATTGTTGATATTGAAGTTGCTTACAATAAATACATTTTTACGGTAAAACTGGAATTGCCATGTCTAATTTCTTCTGACTTAAGTGGAATAAGTTACTTATACTCAATACAATTGAGGTAGCAATTTGCATGGACTTTTCTGAGTAGAAAGGAAGTAAAATAAAGGAGTTATAGCAACTTAAATAGAGTAATTTGACCACTTATTAACACTTATAACTTTGATATAAAAATTAAGTTGGTTCAACATAATTAAGCTTGTAGAGGACAAAACAAATCATGTTGGTTGTACTAGACTAATTGAGTTAGTCCAGCTCTAAAAGTCTCATGGGAAATACTTAATAATGTCTTCGTTGGAATTTCTTAAAAAGATAAATGCAAATTGTTACAACAATTTTTTCAAGTTGAGCCACCAATTTTTTAAAGTGTGTGTTATTAGTTCATTCATCCCTTTATATATGCTAAATTCATGTTTAAAAAAAAAAAACGAGTGGTAGAGTATATTTTACATCAAAATCCCAGTTTTCCCTCCTCCTGCAATGTTTGATGACTCATCCTGCACTCAGGGGCATTTACAAAAATTGAGCCAATCAAATAACTTTGTAGAACTAGCTAGTCACAAAAAAATGCACTTTACTGTTTGTAGCTGACACAGTCAGAGTCTGGGGTCATCGCTCCTCACCAATGTTTTCACACAAACCTGGCCAAAAGACCACAAAACTACCCTGTCACCAATCCCTTGTCCTCCTACTGATCTAACAAAAGCTTATGGAGCTGCGTGTGTGGAGCTATAACAGTCAGCTATGACAAACTCTGTGCCCGCCCACTTTTTAGCAGTCCAATCAAATGCAATGGATTTGATTTAAATCCCTCTCGCAAATTGCGTTACAGTACAGAAGCTGATACGCTCTAACTTGTGTTTCACAAGACAGATTCGTTGGTTTTATAGAAAAACACCAGCTTCATCTTTTTAACAATTAATCTATTTTTGGTAAAAGCTGAGAGAGGGAGCGAGAGAGAGAGAACGAGATTAGAAATAATCAGTAGTTAAAGCCCTATTGGGTCTGCTGTCTAAGCACAAGTCCTTTGCTGTTGTCCTTGTACAATGGTTAGCGATCAGTATGCAGCGTGAAATTCTTCAAGTCGTCAATATGTCTGTACACCAATGTCAAGAAGACAAATCTGTCACTTATTTCCTCTTGGTGATTAAAGCACATCAATAAAGGCTAAGACATGAGAAGACACTGTACACTCTAATGCGTGTGTATTGGACACCTCCACAGCAGACTTCTCCTTTTAGATGAGCACCCACAACTTCTTAAGTGTTTCATCGCTTTGTGTTTGGTGTGGGAACTTTACTCTTCACAGTGACAACACAGCCAAGCCACGATCTGTGTGTGATTCCCACATCTGACACCTCTGACACATTCACAACAAAGAACAATGGTCATTGTTCTGATTTGAAGCTAAAGCAGATTACACTCCAGTCAACCTTTATGCTTGCCAGGTTGCACCTCAGCAATACCGATTTAATTGTTGACCTTTGGCTTTCCTAACCCCGCCACAACAAGCACTTAAATTGGAGAGTGGGAAAAAGTTTTACAGGAAGATTAAATAGAACTGAAAAATAAAATGCTTTTTTTCCTTCCTTCACGCTTTTTGTTTGACTCCAGTCGAGAGAGTGGACTCACCTCTGTGTGCGTGCACTATTAAACTAGCAGAGATATTGGCATTTTGAGCCTGGCCGTTCAATGAATCTCAGCATCAACCGATGAGTGTTAAAAAACAAACATAACCGAGGTGCAGCCTCCGAGCCCTCGTGTCCCTTTGGCTCACACTGACCTCTACTCAGACCTAAGTTCTGAAAGGTAGCCCGCTAATCAAGCTGACCATAATGCTTTCAATCAGCCCTCTCACTCAGCCTTTCTACTCATTTTCCTCCCTTCCCTCCCCCTCGCCGCTCCTACCTCCCCCTCTCTCTTGGTTCTTTACTTGGCTCCTTCTCTCCTGCCATCACTCCCACTTAAACCCAGTACGCAGGAGGCCTGACCGAGCGGATTGATTTCCAGTAAGGCGGTGTCTGGAGCGCATTCTGGAGCTTTCCGGATGCGTTCATCCTCCTTTATTGCACTCTAATCTCAAGGGGCGACCGTGTCTGCTCCTTAGGCTTTGCTGTAGACGCACACACACACACACACACACACACACAAACAAAATACATAAAAGCTTACACACGGAAACACACACACATCCACGTGGAGCCCACAGTACAGTAATTTCAGTATTTGGCTCTTCCCTCCAAAGGCTACTGCTTAATAGCTAAGCATTGTTATTGCCTTCTTTGTCTTAATGAATTTTATTGGGCTCTCACATCCGAGTCTTATTGAAGAATAAATAGGCATTTCATTTATAGCAATAAATTATACCTATATCATTATTAATGCTCCAATACAGGAGGCTCATAACCAAATCGGGTAACCTAAGTGAGAGAGAGGATGCAATCTCCTTTGACCTATGTGCTGCATCCATGAACCCTCACCCCTCGGCCCAGCAGCTGTCAAGGGGAAGAGGGTCCTCGCAGTGAAAGTACCTCGCCCTCTCCCAGTGCAGGCACCCACCGAGTCATGCCCAATTAATGCCGGGGTCAAAGTTTTAATACACTAGCCAAACATTGTTGCTATTCAGTCCAGTACCCCAAGATCAGGACCCGGGATAATGAGATTTCTTTGCACCTGGTGATTACACCGAGCAGCCAACCAGAAACAAAACAGAACAGGACGGCAGGATATGCCCACTGATGGTTCTATTGGTTCAATCGACCCTCACAGCCGTGTTCTATTCTTAGCCGTGTTCTGCCTGCCATTTTCTCCAGGGGTCAGGGATTTGGGGAAGTATCGCAGAAGTCTAGAGGGTTTTTATACACACAGTTGAGAAGAAGGCTAAAAAAGGAAGGCTTCGACTAAACCTCATTCTCATTGTGGAATTGTGGAACTGTTGATTGTTGATTTAATACCATTCAGAGTTAAACGTTGTGCATAGATGTTCCGGGCGACAAATTGTGCTCCACAGACTGAAGAAAAAAAATGTTTTGGTATAGATCCAAAAAAAAAGAATAAAGTAATTACACCTGCCCAAGATGATGTCTTTAAAATTGCTTGTTTTGGCTGACCAAAAATCCAAAACAAAAGCTAAAATGATACATTAACATTTAATTGACAGTGATACAAAAGCTCAAAATAGCAGTTAATTTCATTGTGATAAATCATACCATTATTTTTCACACATCAGTTTCACACAGCCCAATGTGAAATTTTCAATTGTCTCGTATTCTCCAATTAAATCCCAAAGATGTTCAATCAGCAACATACAACAACAAAACATGTCATCGTGGATGAACCTGCTTACATTTTGTCTAAAAATAATGAAAAATGCCCAGAGCCCAAGTTAACATGTTAATATTACTTGTTTTGTCTGACCAACCATCCAAAGTTGTCCAGCTGGAAGCAGTGATGGTAGGCAGTTTTGCATAATGAATTACTTGAACAATAATTTTGATGAACAAGTCATTTTTTATAATTTTTTGTTGCTTGAATGATTGATTAACCGGCTCTTGATTTCAGCACTTATAACCATAGTTGTTTTAAAACTCTATTGCACGAGGCCTCATGCTAGGGGTGGGCAATATGGCCCTAAAAGATTATCACGATATTGCAGGCTATTTTTGCGATAACGATATACTTGACGATATTAGGATTACTTAAAAAGATATAGAAAATATATATATTTTTTAGTCTGTATGAATAAATAAAAATCTAACATGTAGTTCGAAGTGCAAATCTCAAAATTTACTCTCAACTCTTGAGTATGAGCAAATAATAAAGATAACCATTTAGGGGTTTCGGGGGTATATTTTAATGAAATTTTGTAAAGGAGAATAAAGGTTCTTGTATGTTTTATTTAAGGCATCTTATTTTGACAGTCTTCTTGTAAATTATGTGGTGGATTCTCTTAACACACTGTGCTTTTATTTTGAAAGCTGCATGTGTTTAGCGAGAGGGAGTAGGTAGCTTTTTGTGATTAAAACAACTTTAACCTTTAAACGTTGCCAATATCATGATATGCATTTCTTTAACCATAAAAAAAAAATACCGATATTATCGTGAACGATACGATATGGCACACCCCTACCTCATGCTTTATATGACAAGTGACAAAAAGGTCACAATTGAAATGTCCGCAAATAATGAAACACTGCCTCATTACTCCAAGGCTATGTGACTTTTACTTACAACACCTACGCTAAAAAAACTTTTTAGTGCTGCTGACTAACGTCCAAACCTGGGAGACAAACCTCTTGTTAGGATTCCACACACATATTGAAGAGGCTCTCTTCTATTGTCGTTGTGTCTGATCCTGCGTACCACGGCTGAGTGAAAATGCTGGCAGTGTGACACCGGCTGATGGGGTGCCGGTCCCCAGCAGCTCAATAATGATGAGATAGATGTATGACAGCCACTCACAGGAGAGTGTCAGCCTATTTGTCTTTCTGTCTCTTCAGAAAGATGGATGACCCTTCAACCCCACGCTGGTGGAAATATTCACCGTGCTGCAATGTCACGGGAAGCCTATCATCATCCCTCACCCTCACGCCGGTCACCCTTCAAGACTTCACAACTTGTTTAGACTGAATTAGTGAGCTGGTTTTGACGTTTGCTGTGGTTTAAACCACTGTGTGAGCTATTGGCATTCAACAGCGTATAGGGCTTATAAAATAAAACAATATAGTGACCTACCCTTGGCTTTTAACACCACGTAGAGTGTTGATTTTATGATTTTATGATTTTATGAGTTTTTGTTTTTATTGTATTCATGCATATTTTATTTTGTGCGGGCAGTACATTTTACATTTTATTTTATTCATTTTATCCCATTTTTAATTTATTTTATCTTATTGCATCTTACTGCATTGTTTACTACATCTCTTTGTATTGTGTTATGTATTTATTGTTTGTGCAGCACTTTGGAAACCTTGTGTTTGCTAAAATTGTGCTATATAAATAAAGGGGATTGGATTGGATTGGATTACCCTGCTGTGCAAGAACACTGTTATGTCTGTCACAAATTATACTGTAGGTGTAGCTCTCAAATGCATATTGTAGTCCTTTCTGTCTACATCCCCGTGATATTTAACAACTATTATTCCAGAAAATATTTCCTTTGGATTATCTCTCACAGACATCGTTGCAAACGCCATATCGACGTGCCAGCTGCAAAAGCTTGACAGGCCTAGCAACAGTTTCCAAGAGGGGCGGGACTTAGAAAAAACACAAGGTCGAACCCAAATTGCACTACAGGAGACCTCAGTGGCCAACAGGAGGCCGAGCGGTTGATTCCTCATGAAGAAATTGGGGGGAATAAAGATAGATAATAATAGAATAATAATAGGAAAAAAACATTGAATGGAATAATACAAAGCTCCATTTACAATTTACATAAAATAGGTACTTATAATAATAATAATAATAATAATAATACAACAGCCGAGCGGTTGATTCCTCATGAAGAAATTGTGGGGAATAAAGATAGATAATAATAGAATAATAATAGAAAAAAAAACATTGAATGGAATAATACAAAGCTCCATTTACAATTTACATAAAATAGGTACTTATAATAATAATAATAATAATAATACAACAGCAAAGTTGCATATTTTACTGTCAAGCAATCAGTAACAATTAATTACTGAACAGGAATATTCAGACATGTCCACACACACACACACACACACACACACACACACACACACAGGCACACACACACAAAGAGTCTCCTGGGAGCAGAGGTCAGTCACTGATGGGACGCAGAGGACCAGGGCAGGGTCAGGCCGGAAGATTGGAGGAAATAATTATCTCCATACATTTCAGCCCCTCATTTCCCTCGGGGAACGCATCACTTATGTTCCCAGCCTTCATTCCCAAGTTCACATCAGCTGTGTGGCATTTCCACAGCAGGCAATCTTTAAGTGAAATTCACCTTCATTTACAAAAGGATAAGTCACTCCTCTTCAACTTTCCCCATGTGAAGCTGTTGTCACTACGAGACTTGAGCTCAGAGACAGTCATGTGATCGACTTCAAGGACGTTCGACACATCGTTTGGTTCAGACTCCTGCAGTGCTACATTACACTCTGGTGACTCCCACAGTTACCTTGGTAACAGCAGGATGTGCTGTGGAGTTGAGGTGCGAATTGAGTTTGTTGATGCAACAGTTGTTAATGAGAAAATAAGTATGGGTAGATGGGTTTCCTTGTCAGATCTCTGGAGCTTTGACATGCCATCATGGCATCCAGTACATCATATTCCATATGGTTATTTAGTGATCATGTTTCATTTAATTCATTCAGTCATTTAAATTCACAATATAGATTTCACTATAAATGGTATGCACTATTTTTATTGCTAGAGGAGATACTCTTTCCTTTCCATTAGCTTAAAAAGTGAGTGTATCCAATTTACATTTCAAAAAGGATGAACTGTGGCACTCTTAACCAATACTTTCAGCTCCAAGGCCATTTAATGCCCCTTAAAATTCACAATGCAATTCATCATGCAGACGACCTTGAGGCCTTAACACTAACCCTTGCAAGGAGCTATGCAATTATTTCTCATTTAAATTCTTCTACAAATCAATAAAAATCTTTAAATCATTAATGTTTTTTATGTAATGACGATTTTATTTATCCCAGAGATATATTTATGGTCAAAATAACTACCATTATACATAACTTAATCAAATTTAATCTTATTTTTGAAAATCCATTGCATTTCATTAAACAGACTTTAGACTTTAGACTTTTTTTTTTTACCACTGTGCGCTTGAAAATATTTGACTGGTTATGAGACACCATCTAGCCAGACTATATATCCAACATGATAATGATGTCTCCACGGTAATACCAAGCAGTCCATTGTCGAGACTTTAAACTGATTTTTTTAACACTTAACATTTCAGGATTCATTAAAGCCAAAATATGTAAAAGTCCATTTTGTAATGCCAGGTAACAGCAACTCCAGTGCTGTGTTCAGAATGTTGCTGTATTTTGTTGAGGTGCTTTAAATGTTTTGTGAGCTACTCCAGCGTCGCCACAGTGACAGCTTGATGGATGTTGTTTTACAACTGAATGGGATTTGCTTTACAGTTTATGTGTGGTGTCACTGTGTGTGAAACAAGACGTAAAGTTGTCATTCAAACAAAGAACACTTTCATCCGGATCCTGCTTAGAAAAACAAGAACAGCAAATAGGGAGAGCTTACTTATTTCATTGTTGATGTTGTTTTTGTATGACTTTATATTTTATAGCCATTAAGGGGAAAACTCCTCAGAAAAATTTACTAGACGTATTGGCAGTGAGGTAATGTACGTATCAGTGATTTCAAATAATGAATTGGTAACACTTTACAATAACCATCATTTATAAATGGTAAACAGATAGTTTATTAATGTTTAATCATCATCTATAAGCCGTATATAGGCCATTTAGAATGGTAAATAGAAAATGTATTAATGTTTATAAATGCCAAATAGAAGGTATATGAATGTAAGTTGATAGTTACTTTACTATAAACAAACAATTACATTATAATTATTAGTTTTGCATTCATTATAACATTTTTAACACCATATTAAGTATGTAAATGATTACAAAATGATTCCTATAGCTTTAAGAAATTGTTTGAAAAAACATTTAAAGATTAAATATGTATAGAATTTTGTAAATGGTTAATAATTGGTTTATAAACCATCTATAAACATTATTTAGATGGTTATTGTAAAGTGTTACCAATGAATTTCACAGTTGGGGAAGCACCAAGCCATGAAAAAAATAATTTTGTGAGATTAATTGTAGAACTAACAGTTAGACACTAAAAATGGTAAAAAAATAAAATAAAATAAAAAAAATGGACCACTGAGACGCTGCCCATTAAATTACAACATCTCCAGTTTGAGTCCAGCTGGGAATTAATGGAGATTGTAAATTCTGTGAATGACGTAAGCTAACCAGAAGTCAGGACATCCTAAATGGGGGTGTTGAGTTTTAGATCAATATAAGTCTTTATTCAACATATTTGTCAGTGGCAAAGTCATATAGCTATTGGGGTTGTTACTTAATGTCCTTATAAACATTAATCACATTCTACAGTAATTGAAGCGTTTTTTCATTTAAGGCAAATATAATTTTGAACCCCATCTCCAGAAAACAACGTTTTCTATGTCCGATGCAAACATTTTTAAAATTCCAGACATTTACAATATCTGAGAATGAGAAAGATTGTCATTATGGCAAATGAAATATGGTTATGATGTGGTTAGAGTTAGGCAACTAAAACACTTAGATCAAGATAAAGATTGGTTTTAGCATTGGACATTAATTGTGCAACATGGTCTCACAGAAATCCGTGGAATAGCCACAGAATCGCTCAAATTTCTGTGAAACTGACACGGATTTCTCTACAATGCAAGTTAATGACAGTCATATCCCGTGGCTATTCCAACATACAAAGTGATTATGTACATTCACTGAGTGAATACTTAGAAAATAAAACATATATTTCTCGCTAGAAATGTGATCAAAATCCATTTTTATGCAGAAACTAAGTCAAAATATTGATTTTTCACTAAAAACTGTCCGCCATGTTTTTGTTCTGACCGCTGGGACCTTGAAAGTCA
The DNA here is from genome assembly GCF_030273125.1 of Centropristis striata. NCBI lineage: Eukaryota > Metazoa > Chordata > Actinopteri > Perciformes > Serranidae > Centropristis > Centropristis striata. Next base: position 35,530,536 of record NC_081527.1, read on the forward strand.
CGTGACTTGGAACAAACCAATAGCCACGGGATATGACTGTCATTAACTTGCATTGTAGCGAAATCCGTGTCAGTTTCACGGAAATTTGAGCGATTCCGTGGCTATTCCACGGATTTTGAGTTAAGCGAAATCCGTGGCTATTTCACGGATTTCTGTGAGACCAGATTGGGTTATGGTGTGGTTAGAGTTAGGCAACTAAAACACTTAGATAGAGATAAAGATTGGTTTTAGCATTGGACATTAATTGTGAGGTGGTAATAATTCAATATGAATGTAATTCTGAGGGATACGGAGATGAAATGTACTGACAAGAGGGAGATACATCACTGCCCATATCTACTATAGGGCTACACAGATCATAGATTAGATCATAGATTGTTCAGCCTTTCATAGCAAAGCCAAGCAGAGGGTTCAGGCACCAGATCAGCACAACATGACAGCCCATTTACACCACCATTAAACAAGGGTTTACCCTGAATCGCTGCCTTGGTCTGTGAGGGCCACTGCAGCTTCTAGTGTGCATTTTTAATTAACTTAAAACTTTCAAAGGGTTGATTTTTCTGCACAGCTTCTCTTACATATATGAGAGCTCAGGGGGATACACTGCCTATTGAAATGCATAAAAAGCAAACTTTTAGAAAAGGAAAGGAACTTCAGATGAATCCTTCTAACCTACTGCCACTTGCCATGTGGAGACTCACTCTTCAGAGCCTTTGTACAAGTGTGAATCACTATAGTCCATTGGCCTGTAAAAGAGAGGCTACTTTTTGCATGAAAAAATACTTCTTTGACTTATTGCTTTATTACTTTGTAAGAGTTCCAGGCTGCAATTCTGCTTTGAACTCCTGAGATATCAAATTATCATCCGTCCATTTGTTCCTTCACAGCAGGAATTCAGAGGAATCCAGTGACACATGAAACAAGGTTTAGTTTAGTTGAGTTTAGTTTAGTTTAGTTTAGTTTAGTTTAGTTTATTATTAAGATCCCCTTTAGCTGCAGCAAAGCCACAGCTATTCTTCCTGGGGTCCAACAGTATCAAATATACAGTTAAAAACACAAAACATAATAAAAATTAAAAAAAATAAAACAAAACAAAAAATATTCACATATTAATCCATATTACACACATTTCTACATATCATATATGTATACATCATTACAAAATCTACTAACACATAATACATATGTTGTATATACACCTTCGTTCTACAGCATATACATTATAATAACACATATCATATATCTAGAAATATACTACATACATATAAATATACCATGTTTTCTTATTTTGATAAATACTGTTTTATTAATATTTTGAATTGCTTTATGTTAGTGGTGAGTTTGATATTTTTATTATATCAATATATATCAATCTATTATATCATTATATTATAATTTATTATATCAATATATATCAATCTCATATATTCATTTAAGGTGAGACATCTCTGTATTAGCACAGGTCTGGGTATCCAGATATTTCTTAATACTATTGGTAATTAAAAAATATTGTAGCAGAGATTTAACATAATTAAAAATGATACAATGGAAGCCCTGAACCGCAAGTGAAGAAAAATTTAGATGTTATCTCGTTATTTCAAGATAATATCTCATTATTTCGAGATAATACACATATGTAAAAAAAAAATAAGAATTAAAAAAAAAAAAATCTTCCAAAATTTTTTTTTCTTCAGATATTATCTCATTATTTCGAGATAATATCTCGTAATTACGAGATAATATCTCGTTATTTCGAGATAATATCTCATTATTTCGAGATAACACACCTACGTTAAAAAAAAATAATAATAATAATAATAATTTTAAATTATTTTTTTTACATAGGTGTGTTATCTCGAAATAACGAGATATTATCTCGAAATAATGAGATAATATCTGAAGAAAAAAAAATTTTGGAAGATTTTTTTTTATAATTCTTGTTTTTTTTTTACATATGTGTATTATCTCGAAATAATGAGATATGATCTCGAAATAACAAGATAACATCTCAAAAAAAAATTTCTTCACTTGCAGTTCAGGGCTTCCGTACAATGCCACCGCATTATGATCAGGTTTCTTGTGTGACTTAACGGAGAATCATTCCCTTCCCTCAATCAATTCCCTTCATCGTAACCGTAACCGTAGTTTTTGGGACATAACAGCAGCTTATCACGGTTGTCTGTAGTTGTGGTCATTTGCTGATGGGTGATTAGATGTCCAGAGTCTTCCCATCACCTGTTTCTCCACTCTCAAGTGTTGCACAGCAGCAGTTAATCAACTTGTGAGGAAATCTCGGGCATCTGTTCGAGCTGAACGTCGAACTTCTTGGTAACAGCGAGTGACAAGACATCTATCAGCCTGCAGCCAACACGGTCTCATTTCTAAAGCCTGATTGATTTTTCTTCTACTATTTTTCTCTGAAAAGATAAATAGATAAATGTCAGCTGAGGAACGCAATCTCCCACCCAAGTGTTTGATCACAGACTAACTGGGCAATTCAATAAAAGATTTTGCCCCAGCTGGAGTGTTGCCAGACTTTTGTATTAAAATGCAATCCCCCTGACTCTGATGTGTTGCTTTCTTTGTTGCTCCAATACCTTTCACATCTCCACAGCCCTGAAAGCTTCACCCACCCTGCTGGATGGTATGAAACTATTGTTGGCAGCACTGTTGGCCAAAAAGACATCAGTGATCACCAGCCCAACAGAAAATTCATTTTACGTTAACATTTATCAGCCTTATTGAATGCATCGTCACTCGTCAGAAGGAAGGCAAACACAGAAATAATTGGTTAGGTTGGCTTAATAAAGTTTCTAAAAGTACAGCTTGGATGTGCTTTCACACTCTGGGGAAATATTCTCTCATTATGCCGAGTGTGGGGGAGGAGGGAAGCAGCAATAAGGTAGATTTCATCCGAGGCTCGGGAGAAAATGAAACCTTCCGATGACAGTAGAGCATGTAATGTTTTCATCTGGTTCCGCCCGTGGAGGAAAATTAAACGAAAATTACTGTTGCATTTGCACTGTTGTTTTTTTTCCTTTACTCACTCTGTAAGTGATTGTTTCCTTTATAACAGATAAATGAATGGTGAGATTCTGTCTTGGTCTTATATTGTATCGTACTACAGCTACCTGTTGGGCTTTGAACTAAGGAAACTTTTTGCATGAAATGTGAGAACAGTCTCACAATGTGTTCTCCTCATAGTCAGGCAGCTTAGCTAAATAAAGGGGACACGCCGGACAAAAGCACCACATTTTTTCCACATACTCTCTATCACCATAGGTTTCAATTTTTGGTAGGAGTCACTTCTATGAGAAATGCTATATCTTCCAAGCCACTTAGAAGGTCAATATTGGTGTCAAAATCTACATTTTCTGGGTCAAGAAATCATTTAAAGCTATTGAGAATATCACTAGATGATTATTTGATCAAATCGATATGTTCATTTTCACCCAGACTGGTAGGTCTTCAAGTGCTGCAGCAGGGAATCCTGAGTTGAAAATGTTTGGAATCTATGTTCAGAGTGTGGATTAGCTGCCATGTACACTGCTCAAAAAAATCGAGTGAACGCTTTCATCTCATGTCAGATCTTGATCAACACATTATTTACAGTGAGTCATTTAGTGATATTTTCAATAGCTTTAAATGATTCTTTGACCCAGAAAATGTAGATTTTGACACCAAGATTGAGCTTCTAAGTGGCTTCGAAGATTTATTGTTTCTCATAGACTTTATATGGGTGCCATCTCCGATCCGCAATCTTGATGAAGTGGCTCCTACCAAAAATTGAAACCTATGGTGATAGAAAGAATGTGGAAAAATTGTGGTGCTTTTGTCCGGCGTGTCCCCTTTCTTCACAAATCTGGTCCTAAGCCGCCTGACTATCATCAGTACAGTCTTTGTTATTGAGTACGAACTTCAGAGCACAAACCTCGTTGAGTATATGATGCACATATCAGTGATTTCTCAGAAATATACTCAAATAAGTAGTGCTAGTGAAACACTCAATTTTAAAACAATGGATACAAAACTAATATTTAAACACAAAAAAGGACCAAAAGCTTTTTTAGATTTACAATTGCTGACTGGTAACATGAATCTCAAGACTGTAAACTGATCATTTTTATCAAGTCTGCTTTGTAAGGCTACAACCAATAAAAAAAAATATCTTCAATTGGTAACACTTTACAATAACCAACTAAGTAATGTTTATAGATGGTTTATAGACCAATTATTAACCATTTACAAAGTGCTATACATATTTAATCTTTAAATGTTTTCAACCAATTTCTTAAAGGTATATGAATCATTTCAAAATCATTAACATACTTAATATGGTGTTAAAATGTTATAATGAGTGCAACTAAAACTATTAATAAACTATTAATTATAATTTAATTGTTTGTTAATGGTAAAGTAACTATAAACTTTATTAACATTATTATACCATCTGTTAGCCATTTATATATGATTTAGTTAGTTAAACATTAATAAATGATGAATTTACCATTCTAAATGGCCTATATACGGTTTAGAAATGATGATTAAACATTAATAAACTATCTGTTTACTATTTATAAATGATGGTTATTGTAAAGTGTTACCCTTAAATTTTTTTTATTGATCAATTTACTGTTTAGTCTATAAAATGTCTGCCATTAGCCCATCTCAATTTTCAAAAGCTATTGGTGCTAACTTGTAAATACTTGAGCATTTTGCTTATAGCCCAGTGAGCAAGTTTAGGCTTTTGCATTAATTAATAAAGTAGATATTACTTTGAAATGCTTTACTTTGATATTACTTTTTATCAACCTCTCTGTTTTTAATGCATACATCATTACTTTAACACTTACAGTAAAGTTTCAAATAAAAGGCAAATAATTGAACCCCTAAAACAGTCAAAATTCATCACTTTCCTGCAATGCAGCCAGTAAATCCAGTAAAAAACAACACCTGTCTTACACTCTCAGAAAATAGAGTACAGAATTGTACCTTTAAGGGTACAATGGCTTGTCACTGGGGCAGAAGGTACTTTTTTGTACCCTTATTTTGAAGTACAAAAATGGACCTTTAAAAAAGGTACGAAATTAGACTTTATAGGGTACAGTATTGTACCAGTATTTAATTTTATTATTTTTTTGTATCTACATTATACAAAAGACAAATAAGTTTTCACTTTATCAGAATGTTTTTTTTTAATTTTCACATTTCATTTTCATTTAACTAAACAATGTAAAATTGTTTAAAATTAAAAAAGTATAACTAACCTACTGCTGAAGAAAGACTAAATAATTATTTAAACAATAATTAATATTTAGGCTACTGTCATTTGTAGAGCCTAACACAGATTGTCTATTGTAAAAGGAAGGGTACATATTTGTACCTTTTACCACTTGGGTACCCATATTTACCATTTTGGCCCTCAAAAAGGTACATATAGGTACCTTAAGGTCTATAATTGGCCCTAGGGGGTGCATTAGTGTAGATTGTACCTCGGGGGACAAAAAAGGACTCGTATTGTACCCCTTTTTCTGAGAGTGTAGGTTCTGGATATTGTTATCGTAATACAGCATAAGTAAGATATCTAGCTTTATATCACAATATCAATATAATATTGATATATATTGCCCAGCCCAAATCTTAGTCATATAGCGGGTGTGTTGCATAGTAATACCTACTTCTTAGCCAAAAACATTCATGGACTGCACACTGCACTGTGGTTTCTTGTGGACCAATTATAGGAAATAAATAATGGATTGAGGTTCCAAACACCCTGGAGGAGAAATCAATATCATACACATCTTCAATAACATTAAATGTCAGATTAATATTTTTTCTCCTTTTCAAACTGTCCTCCCTCAGTCCATATATCCCTCTGCATAATTCTATTCTGCCATACGCAGATCAAACCAATCCGAGGCGTCATCCCATAGCTTCCACTGGCTCCTCATCCAGCGGCTTTTTTTGACATATTTTGCATATCAATATAGGCACCCTCAAATTGAAATCCCTTTCTATTTTAGGAGATTGCTTTTTGATGGCTTCTCATTACAGGGATGTTGGCTATGGTGTCAAATGAAAATGTCATCTCAGGCTCAGCAGAGGCTGTTCAGGGGGAGTCCTCTCCGACACAGACAAACGTCCCTTTACAGTTTAACCTCCTTTGCCTAGGAGATGATGAATCATAGGACCCAGTGGAGAGGGTGCATGGTGATGGGAGGGTGAATGAGCATTTGACGAGGTGCCAGTCAGCCCGTTTATGACAACCTTACACTCTTCCTACAATGTTACTCACAAGCCATAATCACTTTAAGTCAGGAGTTACGCTGTGGCTTGTCACACTTGCTTCTGTACATGTTGCATTTAATAAATGAAAGAAAATGGTTAGAAAGATAAAGAAATCTGAAATATTATTTTTCGTTATTAAACTTTTTATTTGAAGAAAAACAAAACGGCACATACATGTTGCTCTACATCTTGTAAACATGTCAAGTCTTTTCATCAAAACATAAAACGAAAGAAATGGTTTTAAAAAATAAAAATAAACAACATAATATAAATAAAATCAAAATCACATCCTTGCAAAAGCATTTAAACTCTATCACAATACTCTTACAAAGACATACTTATACCTAAATTGATATGAAATATTATTTTTCAAAGTGGTAAAATCATTAGTTGATCAATTAGTAACAGAAAAGTTATTTGGTTTAAACCCAAGTGGCAACCTCCGGGTCTGAGCAGGGAGGCAAACCAGGAAGTGCCTTAAGCTGCATTCTACCAAAAATTCCAGCAGGGGGCGCTGACGGCGGCTGCAAAAACATTTATGTCCATTAATTTCAATGCAAAATGAGAAAACTTTTCACTTGATTTATTACCTCAGAATTTTTTTTAGGGCAACACTATGGTCCCAATCGCTAGTAAAAAATCTTCTTCAAGATAATTTGATATTAATAGTGTAAGTAATGGCCCCATTTAGATGAACATAGTAGATAAGGAATCATATAATTTGGGGCGTGGCTACCTTTGATTGACAGGTCACTAACAAGGCGAGCCGTCATCAGGAGAGAAGCAGAACAATGCGTATCCACGGCAACATGTCAATAAAGTTAAATATAACGTTATAGAGATATAACAAATGTTATATATATATATATATATATATATATATATATGACGTTTAGCGGTTTGGTCTCATAACTTTGACCCTTTCACACTGTATTTTCACTTAATGACAGTTTATTTGAACATTTTGTTCATTAATAAATCTTGTTCATTGTTTGGTTGGACTAGCAGACATTCCAAGGAGTCACTGTTCATTTTTCTTCGGTAAGTAACACATATACATACATTTTGTTTTTGCATCCCAGTTAATGCTACAGTTAATGCTAACATGAATTAGCAGCGGCTTCTCTCAGTCAGGTTGCGGTATAGAGAGGCGTGTAGTCAGTGTCGTCAGAGCCCTCTCGCTCCTCCACAGTCCAAATATGGTCTGCTCCCCATATCGGAAACAAGATGGCGACGAGTGTAATATTGAACTCAAGGCTTCCAACAAGCAGTCCACAAACCAACGGATTACGTCACGGTCACTACATCCATTATTTATATACAGTCTATGTTTAAACCTCACTGGCCAGTCATTGGTATTCTGTAATTAGACATGTTGCCCCACCAACATTGATTTTAAAGCTGATATTGTTAGATAATTTAGTTTTTTTTTTTAAATCATGAACCTATAACCCATAACCTATTATTAACACAACAATCTACAACAGAACTCAATTCAAATCCCTTTTGAGAGGTTTTTCTTAAGTTAAGTTGCATATTATATTTGTTTCCTTTTAGTTTTCATAACAGCACTGTTGCTGCTATGTGCTGTATGTGTACATTATAGTGTTTTATATAGGCTGTACCCGATTTGGCTGTTCAATACAAAGATTTGACTATTTCGCTGCGTCTTATTTTTCCTATTTTTAGTTTAAATTTGATGGATTTGAGAAGACATCCATGAATTTTTATTTCAAGGATTTTACAACCATAAAATACATTATTTAATTAATTGATTTGCTGTGTGCCAGAAAATGAATCACAAACTATTTTGATCATCCATTAGTTGTATAATCTTTCAAGCAAAGGGGCGAAAATTGCTGTTTACACATTCTCCAATATGATGATCTGTTGCTTTTGTCCATATATTATTTATTATTTTCTTTCATTTAACAAGTAAATAATTCTTCAATAATATGAAAAGCAAATCAACAAATTAATAAAATAACATTTTGCAGTACTGAGTTATACACTGTAATTATAAAATAGCATTTAATGAATAGCTGGAGCAATACAGTATTAAAAGTATGGTAAGATTTACCAGAATCAAGCAAATTGCCATGATATTTACTTATTATAATAGAAAATGAATATTTTCTACTTTTCTGTTTACCATGTTCATAAATGTAATACCTTATGGTTTTGGACTGTCGGTCCAGCAAAACAAGCCATTTTAAGACTTCACCTTGGGTTAGTTGCAGCCTTCATAATAAACAACTTGAATGTGATTTTGTATTCGCTCTTATAAACTCTCTTCGCACTTCACCGCTGTGTTGAACAGGATGAATTTGTTGCATTAGGACACAAAATGCTTTTCAGCTCAACTTTTACTCAATAGACCCCTGAACACAATTATCAGCTTTTCATGTCTCTTGAGCTTCACATTAGCAGGATCTGAGTCGAGGTTAAGAGTCAAAACATTTCAGTGATTTCACCTGCGTCTCCGTGGTAACGCTTTTGCTATTACCTCAACATACACAGCTTCCAATTCTTATTCTGCTCAATGCCAAGGTTGATGATACAATAGAAATATTCCACAGACAAATGCCATGTTCAGGCACACATTATCACACAAACATGACAAAGTTTGTATATTTTCTTGATGAATCATTGCTTTGTTGTGTTTCTATTATGATGAGCAGGAGGTCACAGTCAGTGGTGCTGAATGGGAGCGCTAACCGAACCTGGTCTGCGTGCTGTAAAGCTGCGAAGAGAAAGCGGAGCAGTAACGAGCAACCTGTGGCGCTGTGGTGCATGAGTCTGCTTCTGGAGAGTCAATTCAGTAATGAGGTTTTATTCAGACAGAAGCTGTGTCAGGACATCAGCCCCTCAGTGCGGACAAATATCTTTCTATTTTTCTGTCTGAATCTGTAGACCATGTTTGTGTATTTGTAATGATGAGCGGTCCTGGAAATGAGACGGAGAGGTGGGGGCGTAATGAAGAGGGAGCAATGTGGGGGCAGGAGTGTATTGTGTGTGTGTGTGTGTGTGTGTGTGTGGGTGGGTGGCATTCAAAAGAGGAAGCGTGCAGTTGTTCCAATCACTGATTAATTAGATCATCATACTTCTCTTGTTCATCTTCTCTTGTGTGTGTGTGTGTATGTGTGTATGTGCAGGTTCATCTAGTATTTCTGTAGCTGAGGTCAGCCCTGGCTGACATGGTGCTAGTGTGCTAATGCAGAAGAGGCATTAACCCCAATCTCTATGGATGACAGACCGCTTGGCGAGCATCCGTCCCCCGAGACTGGTGGCATGCTTCTGTCTGACTGCCAATCTTATTTCCCGGATAGCTTGCACACTTATTTCATTTTGGCCTGTTTCACAGCCCATATTGATTTTTGAAACATCATGTCGGTGTGAGGATGACGGGCCCTCACGCAGGGTTTTGTAATAAGCTTGTTGTGTCTGCCACTGTTTGCTTTTCATCCTACACTGTAATAAAAATCTGTTTAATTTACGGTAAAATACCGGCAGCTGTAGTTGCCAGAACTTTACCGTAAAAAATACAGTGAGCGTATGTAAATGTAAATATCAGCAAAAACTGTAATTTTTTACTGAAAAATCCCATTACTTTTAGGGTAATTGTGTCATCATGGCATTTCTCCATAAATTGTACATGAAAATTTTATATTTACTGCAAAACTATGTGTTTTCTACAGTTTATGACAGTAGAATTCAAAGTTTTATGCTATTCTTTGATTTACGGTAATTAAAAGTGTCTACTACGGTGATATACAATGTTTAATTTTACAACCTGATGCAATTTGACAGTGTTTTTTGTATAGAGCATTGCGATTTGGGCATTCAAGGAAATAATTTATTTATATTAGCTTTCTAATTCTCTTCAATCTTCAGTTTATTTTTGCTCCTATAGCGTCTGTACTGTATGTTCTTTTACTGTGCTTTCAAACTCTTTTATCTCTATTTGTGTAACCTTTCTCTTCCCCAGCTTTTATTTCCCCTGTTGCTTTTCATACCTTGTGTGCTTGCTCTGGCTTTGTGTGTTGAAACCAGCGGATATGAGACGGCGGGCTGGGGTATCGGAGACGTCGCTGTCTGTCTGTCAGTCCCTGTGGTACATTAGCCGTCCCTTACCATGTATTATTGATTCCCTCTCTCTAATCACCGTCTCCAGTGTTACAGATGAGCCTTTACTGCCAGCAGCGCCTGTACTCCGAGGAGTTTTCTGGCAGCCAAAGTCCTGACTGAGGCACAACTCTGAAAGATACTGCGGTTTTACTAACAACAACAACAACAGGTGAGCGAATTTCCAGTATTTCTCAACCTGTGTCATACTCTCATAATTGTGGTCATTTTGGCGGATGGAACGGTGGATTCAGAAAAGATGACTCAAGACAAACAATGTTTATCAAGGTCACCAGTCACCAATACTGACTCATCATCGCCGATCCACAATCACCATAACAAGGTCTGTATTGTAGTGATGGGTAGATGAAGCCTCATGAAGCCTTGAACCTTTCCAGCCAACTGGTTCGAGAAAAGGTTCATATCTTGAGGCTTCATGTGCTCACAAACCCCCTGCTGGTCCAAATCGTCATTGACCTTTGAGCTGTTTGTGAGGCCTCTTGGTGCATGGGAATAATCACTGCCAACAGAAATAAAAACACCTTAATTTGATTTTGTGTGGATTTTATTTATCTGTTGTTTTGATTAATATGTGGGTAATGCTAATGGCAGTGTATTAGTAATTACTAATAATAATATATAATAATCATTATTATTTACTTTACCAGCATCATTTCAGTCAATGATAAAATAAATCCAATAGGACATGAGGTGTTTGTTAAAAATGTTACAGTGTTTTCAAAGCATGGGACAGAGATGGGACATCAATTGTGCTTGTGACTTTATTGATTGCAGTTTAAAAACAACAATTTCTCCACTGTGCTTGGACTGAGTCGGTTTCTATTTTGGAGACAACCTCTCCAGCTTTCGAAAAAAACTCGTTCGCATGGGACTGAGGAGGCAGGGGTGCACAAGTCGAACCATTTCCTGAACCACCGAGGCTTCGAACGTCATCAATGACGTCACTCACCCTAAACAACACAAGCGTCGATACGCGCTCCACCAAAGACTTCCAGGATTTCTTGACACACGCTCCGAAGCATCGGCACGATCCGACCCATCACTACTGTATTGGTGCCAATCACTGTCAGCTTTCAATTTCATTTATCAAAATCAAAGACAGTATTGGTGATCCTATTAAATTTGACAATATGGCCTTAGTGTGATGCATTTTCCAAAAAATAGTCATAACACCCCAGATACCATGTAGTCTATCTTTTTAAAGAAGAGTTTGAAAATGTAAATGACAGTTATCAGGGCATAACATCTATCATATTTTGACCTTTACCAATCAAAACTAACAACAGCATCAATCAAATAATTGTCATGTAACACAGTCGATTTGTTGTTTCAGGTGTGCTCTTGCTTGGGTGGAACAAAAATCTGCAGTCACATGGCCCTTTCATGGATCGGTTTGACACCCCTGGTTTAAATCTAAAATGTAACGTAATTGTGAAATCAAAAGTGTAATCGAATCATGGTTTGGAGAATTGTGACACCCCTCGTCACATACTGTTCCAAAAGATAAGAGCATTAAAAAGTAGACTCTTAGATAAATGCCTAAAAAGACATTTCTCTATGTTCGGGGGATCAATATGATGGACTCATAACCTGCAGAATTAAAAATGAATCAGGATATGAACCCTTTAAAATCAAGTTAAAACTGTAAAGAGAGTTTCAATGGTGTACCTAAAAGATCAGGTCATTTTTGCACGTTTTTTTGGTATTTTCATTCTAAAATGGTGTTTTATATTAAGTGGTTTCCTACTGAGCACTGCAAACTAGCTAAGGCTATAAATGCTGGCGTATGGATTATTGGCCCGTGCTATGTACTTTACCCTGCAAACATTAATTATTACCATAAAGTTTCACCAAAGAGACAGCTGTAATGAAGTCATGATAGACATAAGAAGGCCATGTCTGCTTTACTTCGCCTGTCGGTTTGGCAGGGATAAAACGGATGTAGACAGAGCGGAGAGATAAACCCCAGATTTTCTCTGCCCTTTCAACTATTCAGTCAGCGTTTGTTCTGTGATTCTGAGAGACAGATTCCACACAGCGGGAAATCAATTACATTCACACCAATATGGATCAGAGACCACTGGTGATCTGCATTTTTCCCCCCTCTTCTTCTCTTCACTCTGTGTCCTGCTGAAGAACAGAGAAGTCATAGTTTTTTTGAAAGAGATGACTACTTTTGTGTGAATCCCTGCTGGGTGCTTTGGCACAGAGGAAAGCACTGCACACAACGGGGGGGTGCTGCATGTGGGAGGAAGAGTAAGGACACTGAGGGAAAATGTACAGTAAAAGGGAGTGATGACTTACAAATTGGGTCAATTAAGTAGCATTATATTCCCCATTCTGATGTCATGGTGACATCATCAACCCCAGCCCCACCCGCCATACAATCACAAAAACATGCATCACTCTGAGTCATACTGCAGCATAAAGTTACAGATCAATACTCGCCTGATGTCACTCAGAATAACAAACTTGTGTCTGTAAATCACATTATTTAGTTTCATATCTAAACGGCAACATGCGCACAAACATAATTCACACTCTGCTAAAGTTGGAGGTGAAATGAAACTTGAGAAAGTGCGTCAGATTTTTTGGAAACCTGTATCTTTTCCAACAAACAGTGAAGCATTCAAGCCAAAGCTCAGGGTCACTCCTTTTTTCACACTTTTCACACAAAAGCACAGACGGAGAAGTGTTTGTTCCCTCTGATCAACAAAAGAACAAAATCTGAAAGAGGGTTACATCACTTAGGTCTGATTCAGAGAAGGCCTTGACTAAATCACGTTGGAACGGGGGCATGTGACAGATTGACAAAACAGAGAATAGAAAGAATTTAAAATTTGGAATGAAAGGAGAAATGCTAAAATAGATAACGCGTACAAGGTTGATGTAGACTAATCAAAGTGCTTCTTTGGTTGATGAAACCTTGAGATATTGGAGAAATATCTACAGGACAAAACAGATTTCATGTGAGGAGGAGGTTGTCACCTGTCTTCTGTGAGAAAAGATGAACTTGATAAACCAAGTGAAAGCAAAAATCATTATGACCCCACTTAGAGTGGTAGAGTAATACCTGTCTTTGTCCATTTCTAAGCCACAGTGAGATTATACTTATGAAAGTTATTTTTTCAACCTGTTCTTACGCCTAAATCACATGCTTGAACGTTTGGTCAGGAGCTCTTGGTGTCCATTTTTAACATGCACCGTACAGCCTTAGAAGACATGTCACCCAAGGCATTTGGTCCAAGTCACTAGCAAGTTACTTTGGGACATTAACAACACTGGACATTTTTATTAAACTTTTATTATATATTGAACTCAGACAAGGCTGCTGAGTCATCATGTCTCATGTCAAGTAAAGTCTCATCTTACTAATCTTTAACTTCCAAGTCCAAGACATCTCTCAAGTCATGTATTTTCTGTCAAGTTAAGTCATTAAAACAATGGCAATGACTTAAATCCACATCTCTGCCCTTTAGTATAATTGTATGGCGTGCTGGGCTGCTTGAGAAAGTTGTAGTGATGTATTATAAAGAGTGTGAAGGTTTGCATTGCAAGGTGTTTTGTGTTGGATGGATAGGTCCAACAATCAATGGACTTGACCCCAGAAATCGCTGTTTATTTCTCATGTGAAACTGTCACAATTATACTCCTTTCAACCCAAACTACTTTTCGGAACCAAGCAGTTGCCTGAACACAACCAAGGGTTCTTTATCCTTAAGTGTCCATATGTAACAAGTTGGGAGTGAGATTGTGGAGTTTTTTTCCTGGAATCTATCTGATTTGCATGTCCATATCGTTAGCCTCATAGCATAATTGCCTAAGTCATTTTTTGGCCAAATTGTGATATCTGCCTAACTTTTCTCTCCTACCACTGCTGCATCTTTCTGCCTTATTGCCTATGTTCTCAACCTATCAGAACACTTGTGAGAGTCCAAAATCACTTTCTGCTGTAGTCATCTCTTTGACTAAGGTATTTTTGCCGTTACATACAAACCAAACTACATTATTTATATGTAAGAGAAAAATTACCTTAGACAGGGCATATTCTGCCTAAGTCACTTTTATCTGTTATGAAAACGATGTGTTTAATTTTTTATGCAAACTTGTTCACACTTCTATTTGAACTTACTGTTACAATATAAATTAAAAATACCAATGGGCTTACAAAAATAGTGTTTTTTCTTGTTTTCCGAAAACGTTCAAATATGACTTGAGGCTAACGATATGTAAATTGAAAGTGGTCACTGTTTGCATTCCTCTTGTACATACTGGCCCTAAAGTAGCTACTGATATCATTATGACGGAAGGCAATTCAAGAGGGTATTGACTCACATAGTTGATACAGTAATAATTTTCCTGCTTAAGTTTGCCACTGTCTTGCTTAGCAGCAGTGGAGGAACAGTAGAGCAGCAATTATTGTTTTTGTTTTTTTTATTTATTGATTAATCTGTCCTTTTTTTATTCCTTAACTGGTCTAAATAATTGTGTAAAACAGTAAAAATAACAATTAAAAAAAAACACACACAAAAACAAGGTATTTTGCTCAGTGTAACAGATAATCAGAGCAGATTGTAAGTACACTTTACAAGCTGGAACCAGATTAATTATTAACTTTTCTGTGTTTTCTATTGTTAATAATGGCCTAACGTGTCCCTTAAGTGAGGATCAAGTCCAGAGTCTGACAATCTAAACCATGCAGATCATACAGGGTGATGTGTGTGTATGTCTATATCACTGTGCTGTGTACAGTGTGCCAATCTTTTGTCTGATTTTGGCCTTCAACAGCATGCTAGTCATAGTCATGTGGCCATTTCCCCAACAAGGCAACTTCAGCTTCAGTGGGCACAATACTGAACACAGTTAGATAAATCGAAATGCAGCAAATTCACCTGGTACTCAGCAGCAGGCAAAGACACGTCAGCTATGCAGCAGCTTACTCACTCACACATCACACAATTACAAAGTCATGGCTCGAAGCACAAGATCTCCTGTTATGAAACGATATGTAGCATTGATAAGCACCAGTTGACCATCAGTACATGATAAAAGCTTAATGCTGCCACTGAGTGGAGCTGAGTGAACAAGAGCTCAGCAGTTAAGATGTAATTGAGCTACGACGCCGCAAGGAGTCACATAATCCCATTGCTTTGAGTGGAAATATTGCTGGATTGTATAGCTGAAAGTGAAGTGTGTGGAGAAAATGTGATTGAGGTAACTTGAGAGTGACAAAAGTCATGCTGAGATTTCAATCAAGTCAATATTGCATATATACCATTATGTGAACAGGCTGTGTGCAAGACAACAGTCATGTTAAGCCAATATATAATGTTACGCTTCACAAGGCACTCAAATTTCCTGTGCGCCAAAAAAATAAAAAGACATCATAACTATGGGGTCCTACTGTCCAACGCCACAGTTATATGTTCCCCTGCTTCATATATTCCCTTGATATGACACATTAAACAAACTTTTTTATAAATTTTTCTATTGATTAAAAAAAAAAAAAAAAGGATGAAGGTGTATGCTGTGTTCGAAGTGCCCAAAGAGGCATTTCTCTATCTTGGTGGACAATTAGAACGAGCTAAAGCTACATTCTTTCAATTTGTCCTGTTGCCTTCCCCTGATATGAGTTTGCCTAGGCTTGTTTTGAGTTTTGAGCATATGTTTCTCCTCAAAGAACAGTGGTTTTCTGTCTGGACCTGTTCTAAAGTGGTCTACTTATGGAAAAGAAGTGAAATCTGCCTTTATTGCATTATCACTACTATAATATAGTTCCACAAATCACAAAATTATGTTTAAACAGTCTTTAGCCTCTCTGAGATATTCTAGTCCATATAAAATCTATTTATAGTGGTTTTCTATCCGGACCTGCAAAATCTGCCTTTATTTCATATTCATAAATATAATAAGGTTGGACAAATCTGAAAGTGTGTCTCAGACAGCAGTACGACCGGATGTCTAACACGCTTTCATAACAGTAAAAGGTGTCAAAAAGGATCGGTCGCTCTGCAATACAAGTTAAGGTTTCCTTAAATTTCCCCTTAACCGCCAAATCGCGAAGCTGAAGTCAACTCCAGCCACGTTACAGAAACCATAGCAACAGCTAGATTTAAATGTACTAGCTAATGCTACACCCATATCAAACAGCAGCATTTACTGCATGGCTCAGTGACAAAGGGTTGGCAAGAAGTCAAATGGTGTAACCACAAAAGAATGATAAAAATACTTTATCCACCTACAGTACATTTAAGTTGATTTATACATATAATTGCTTCATTTTAAAAAACATCAAATCATTTTTTTTTAGTATTTCTACACTTACACATTTCGTCAAGATTGAGCAGAACATATTCTAAAAATGACCATTTTTTTCAAGTTTCCAAGTTTTGACAAATTATGTAAAATTTGTTATATACCACAGTATTGCAATGTACACGTGGATTGTATTTTCAGGGTTAGAGGGTTACTGGGCTAGATCACGTCATTGACCCGCATACAAACAGTTTTAAAGCAAAAAAAATGCAAGTGACAGCAATAAAGAAAAGACAAAAGAAGCACATCAAGTGCAAAACATGGATTCACAATAAGCCAATAGCGAAATAAATGCCGTAATGTTACATAGTTATCACATAAAGACATGGCAGCAGTTAACAGTTAGCTAACCTAGCAAAACACCCGAACATCAACCACAAGTGAAAAAGACAGCAGCTCTCCTGCATTTTAGTCTGACATTACTGACAAAATACAGCCAATATACCACAAACTATGTTTTTTTTTTTATTATTTAATTGATTTTATGGTTTGCTACTTTATACTTTTACTCTAATAACCCATAAGCCAGGAGAGGCCTTGGTTAACGGTGATTTTAGCTGTTTTTTGTTTTTTGTTTGTTTTTTAAATTTACTTTTTATTGAGGAATTTTTAACATTTTATACAGAACAAAGAAACAGGAACAGTTGGGGTGGGGGGTATCATCTTTTTCACCTAGCATCATCATTTGCAGCAGTCGTCATTAGTTAAACTTTAGTTAAACGACAGCTTTATATAAAGTCAGATCTTATAGGCTTGACATATTCTGTCCATTTTGACCAAGTTTTATAAAATGAGTCCATTTCCAATTTTTGTTGAAAAGTCACTTTTTCCATTTTGTAGATTTCTTGTATAAGATTGATCCAGTCCTCATTTCTTGGTTGCTCAGGCTCGAGCCATCTTCTGGTAATGGCCTTTTTGCTTGCTGCTAAAAGAATATAAAGCAGCTTCTTGTCTCCATTGCTAAAGACGTCTAGTATTATGTTACAGAGATACACAGTTTCAAATAAAAAGGGGAAAACCATTGAGAACACATTCTGCACATGATGATGAACAGTGGTGGAAAGTAACTAAGTACTTTTACTCAAGTACTGTACTTAAGTACAATTTTGAGGTACTTGTACTTTACTTGAGTATTTCCATTTTATGTCACTTTATACTTCTACTTCACTACATTTTGAGGCAAATATTGTACTTTTTACTCCACTACATTTAGCTGACAGCTTTAGTTACTTTACAGGTTGAGGTTTAACATAAAAAAACACTAAATTTAGGTGATTAGACAATTTTTTAAATAAACCTCATAACAGAATATTAAGTAGTTAATATGAGCCCTACCTTGAGAAAATTAAAACGCTGTATACATAAATGCATCATTAATAATAATGTAATATAATATTTGGAATATATAAAATAATCTGAGCGGCTCCTTTCTGCATAACGAGTACTTTTACTTTGATACTTTAAGTACATTTTGATGCTGATACTTTTGTACTTTCACTTAAGTACATTTTGAATGCAGGACTTTTGTGGTGGAGTCATTTCACAGTGTGGTATTAGTACTTTTACTTAAGTAAGAGATCTGAATACTTTTTCCACCTCTGATGATGAATCTCAACCCAATACCTTTGAATAATTTGACAGTTCCAGAAAACATGGAAATGATTAGCTCCTACTATACCGTTATATGTAATGAAAAAACACATAGTATTTTTCCGCCCCTTAGCTGTTTTAAAATCAATGTAAAACACAGTCTCAAGTAGCACACTGCTTTTATAAAACAGTTACTATATATACCTTCCTTGCAATGTTTTTTTTTTTTTGCTCCACTATCAATAGGCCCAACCCTTTATTTGATAGTGTAACTTTAGTTACTAATGTGGATTGAGATGTATAATACAAAATGTAATCAACAAATAGATTATGATTTAGTATCATGGGTTAACTAACCACCTTACACTACAGACTGCGCTCATTCACCCATTCACACACACATTGGCAGAGGCTACCAAAGCGGTGCAACCTGCCAGCATTGGGAATTCATTCACATGTAGCATTGGAAGACATTTGGGGTTCAGTATCTTGTCATGGGCGGGGATTGAACCAGCGACCTTCTTGTCAGTGGGCGACCTGCTTGTAAAAGCAGCAAGCCACTAGTTCAGTCAGTTCAGCTCAGTCCTCCTAAGAATATAATTTAGGGTTATTTACACTGCACCTATGAGAAAAGTGCACAAAAATCAGTAGTAGAAGATTCTAGATTTTTAAGTGTTTTGTTGATGTACACCATTGTGCAGCAATACAATACAAAACAAAGTCAAAATCATATTGGCAATTGAGTGAAGAAATTGCATATGGTGAAGAATATCATTAATGCTGCTAGTAATCATCCCTTCTGAACCACTAAACATGTGAGGGAGTGTCTGAATCTGCAGAGTATGTCTTTTTTGTTGTTGTTGTTGTGTTTTGTTGGGTTTTTTTTATTTTGCTGTGTTTAGGGCATTTATAGGCATCAAACTTTGGGCACCAAGCTGTGAAAACAACAGACACAGCATTGAAAAAAGAAAATATGGCAAAACAAAATGGGCAAAGCTCGTTCCCAAACAATAGTCTGAAGTTTCCTTTCACTTTTATTGAGCCGGGGAGGAGGAGTCAAGTATGAAAGGTGTGTAAAGTAAATTACTATTACTGCATAGTATGCCTGTAAATATCCCAAGTCACATCATTAATAAAGTGGAAAAATAACAATATAGGACCTGATACTTTGATTTTCAAGCTGCAGTGCATGACCAACAATATGCCACAGGAGATCCATTCTCCCAGCACACTGCAAAAAAGCCAACTTGTATTTTTTGGCCTAAAACAGTGATTTAAGTTGGTAAAGCTTGGAAATATAAATTACTAACATTTAGGGCTATAATGTAAGTTAGCACAACAAAGGAAGCCAGTTGTCTGCTCAAAAACAAGTTGGTGAGTTGTTGTTACTTATATCTTTAAGTTGGGGTTCACAACAAGGGACAATAGTTCTGC
Organism: Centropristis striata; assembly: GCF_030273125.1. Lineage (NCBI taxonomy): Eukaryota > Metazoa > Chordata > Actinopteri > Perciformes > Serranidae > Centropristis > Centropristis striata. The sequence goes on from NC_081527.1 coordinate 35,550,309, forward strand.
TAACTCTTATTTCTTTGTTGTGAAATTTTGTCATTAGTGAAAGCTAGCGGCTAACTGACACTAGCGGCTAACTGATGCTAGCGGCTAACTGATGCTAGCGGCTAACTGATGCTAGCGGCTAACTGATGCTAGCGGCGCTGCTTGTTACAGCTACAAGAGTAGCCATTAGCGTATCAATGCTAACTCAAAATTGTGGTCTCAACATTAGCTGACATTCATAGCGGCGTTACAATCGTGCCAGAGAAATTCAGAGTTGAGCAAACTCAAAAACAAAACTTAAAATATTTAGTTTAATTGTCCAACTTAAAGTTTTATAGAAGTTGTTGCCTTGAAATTTTGAGTTCACCCAATTTTTCTTTTTTTGCAGTGCATGAGTACTAATCCTCTCTCAGTGCTGGATACTTAATTAAGATTTTTTTAAAGAATTATTATCATGCACTACTATCATAGATTATATCTTACCTTATCTTAGATATGAAGATAAGAATATGTTTTCCCACACTGATGAGTGAGTTGAACAAGACAGTGCAGATATAGACTGGCTGAAGGTAAAAATGGATGATATTCATAACTCACTTTTTGCTATCACAATGGTTAATTCACACACAGCCATTCATTAATTTAATTACTCTATGGCCAAATGGGCACGACCTATCTCAGGTGCCCTCAGCGTTTCTTATTACAGCGTGTGGGGGGTCTTGTGGATTCAGCTCATCTGTTGTATTTGCTCAGTAGCTCACAGAGACCTCTCGGCCCCGACGCAATCTCACCTCATTAACATTTTAGGTGACGAGTCTGTCAAGGCCTTAATTAACAATTCATGAGCACGGCTTATAGCTATATTAACATTTTACAACCAATAAATCAGCTTTCTTAATCTGCTGTGTGTGTCTGCATGCACAGGCCCATGTGTTGGTGCATGTGTGAGAGACTCAGGGGGGAAGACTTTGTGTGAGTGTGTGGGTGTGTGCGTTATTTGTGTACATCTACAACAGGCAACTACATCTCTCCCTTTGTCTCAGAGTCTGTCTCCCTGTCTGTCTCTGACCATGACATTCGTTTGAACTTTCTCTTAATCTTATGTTCTGATCATGACAGTGTACTGAATCATAGCCGTTGTGCTTTATTCTTCAGCAAAACAAAAAAACATCCAACCTACAATCTGATCCAGAGGAGGTCATTCACAGTGTTACACCAATTAATGACCTAAAAAGATAAATCTGACTAACCAAGTGTCACCCACAACGGAAAGGTTGACTAATTAGGGTGCTATTCTCGATCAGTTGACTATAACAAAGACACAGTGATACAAGTCAGTGTCTGTCAAGACTATTTCTGTGGGAAGCAAAATGAGTGAGAAAGGAGAGGAGAGACGTAGAGACAGAAGGGATAAATCTGAAATAATGGTGGAAGACAATCTGGTAGATTCTCTGAGGTATCATCATTTCTGCTTCTCTTACACATATTCAAAAAGCCTCTGAGAGTGGGTGTAACAGAATGAAATGAGACCAAGGAGTCTTTAACTGCTTTAACGTGCAATGAAATATAGGAGAGTATATATCAAAAAGGGACAAATAATCCAGCACACATCACATCAGGGGGGATGCACAGTGATCCTAAATCTGCACAATATAATTTAGGTGCAGGTCTTCAAAATGAGGACATTTCTGAATTCAGTTCAGCTCAAAAACATATTGCGAAGAGGGAATAAAGAGGAATATTTGATCAAAACTCAGCGTCTCATGTTCTCTGTTTCAGTGCATGGAGCTACAGGAGGGAAAAGTTAAACTGACGAAACAATCCCACTGCAGCACCCTTAGGCAGTCCCTTGACCCCACTTTGAAAAACTACCTGTGTGGGTAGTGTGTGCACGCCTTGGTTCCCCCACTGAGTCACCCAGTGTAAGTGCAGCGCTATCATGGTGTAATGCTCGTGGTGCATAGCTGTTGCTCGCCAAATGAAAGCGATCTCTGCAGCACTTCTCACTCTCCCTGGGTGACACAAAGTTTACAAGAGCATGTTCAGTGTAAGGAAGCCACAATGCACACACAGTCCACAGCTCTAATTTCCTCCGCATAAGAATCACTATGTTCATGATATATGTAGGCACTGTAATGGCTCTTCTATATAGCACAAACTGGCCCTTTTAAAGAAAAATTCAGCTTTGTGTTGCCTCAGTAGCAGCCTTCAACACCCGTCCTCACTCCTCCCCACCTCTGCAAGGGGTACCTGCACATTTATTATAAGTTAACATAAATATCAAGGTCACTGCTTCAGTGTAAGCACATTCAATTTAAAGGATTCAAAAGCAGTCTTGGTAAGGGGTGGCCTTGCAAAGTGCAGTCATGTCTCAATGACTAATGCATTGTATGCTGCAAAAGACCCACCCTGGTTCAATGCAGGCTATTCCAATTTCAATCAGTCCTCCAACTTCTGCAAAGTCGAAAAATAAGAAATCAATCTGAGAGAGGTAAAATTAGGAAATGTCCCCTGGATTTATGGCTAAAATCATAGTTTCTGTTTTGTTTTTTTTGGAAACTAAAAGATTTCTGCATGAATGTCACAGCATATATGAAGTTATAATTAGCATTTTGAACCTGAGAAGGAGACATAGGTGGCTTGATAATGTCATCATGGCGGGAAAAGTGCTGAAGATTTATTCCAGCTGAAATCACAGCATGGGAAACAGCATGTGAGGCTTTTCACCTGGTGACAATAACATATAAATATGAATTGTTATGGTATCAGTGATAATTAACCAAAATCAGGAACAGAAAATGGTTCTAGTATGATAACCTGAGCATAGAAAAATGTACAGTAATAGGAAGGGATGGTGAATTCAGTGTGCATAACACAAATAATTGACATGAGCTTAGCATGGCAAGGTGATGGAGCTGGAGAAATCCAGGCGCTTATGCTGCCTCAGTAATGAAATGTCCTTTTCTCACTCCAACACTTTTGGAAAGGAATTGCCATGACTACAAGAAGGAGTTTTTGCTTTCTTTACTGCTGCTGTGCTGCCCTCTTCTGGTGAATAAACAAACAGTCACCAGTCTGAACCCATTAACAACCTTGAATAGCTCTGAATAGCCCTCAGTAGATCTATGTTTGCCAAATGTGTAATGTGGGTTAATGTCTAGGTTAGAATTACGTGTGAATGTAATAAAGTGGGAGGAAATTAACAAAAGGAAATCAATAGAGTTGTCGATAATCTCATTAAAGGATCCTGTGGGTGGAGGTATGGATTGTACTCATGACGTGTCAAGTTTATCTGATGCTCACGTTGATAAAACACTTGAAAAATCAAATCCCTGCAGACATCATTTACTTACATAACCAATTCCAGCCTCTTTCACTTGGCCGGCCCTGTGCACACTGCCTGATGAAATAGTGCAGGTTTATTTTGGGAAGGGTTATCTCTGGTCTGACAGCAGTTCAGAAATAAGAGCTTGTTCGATGGTAAAAGGCTCCTTTGGAGGAGGGTCCACATGGGTTTGTACATCTCTTCCTCCCATAATGCTTTCCAGAATCAGTGTAAATCATTATACCACATTTACTATTTGAATTTCCTCCCTGTTTTTTATTTAAGTCTTAATCCTCCTTGGTTATGTCTTTCCTTCTGTCTCCTTCTTTTGTTATTTTTTCCCTCCCATTTTCATTTTTTATGTTAACTGACAGAATCTATCTGATCGGGGAAAAAAGTCATACAGTATGCCCAAAGACAGCACCCTGGGAACCTGAGGGGAAATTGCTTAAGGCCATCTCACAAAAATAATTTTCACAGCACACCACAGTGTGCTTGGAAACTATCCTCCTTCTCGCACTTTCACACAGCGCTAAAGCACTGACAATGAATTCCTGCCTCGAGTGCTGTGAATTGAAGCTCTTGTGTAACTAATGTGCTACTTTCTGTCTCCCTCCACATTGAGATGTTGCTCAGCAAATTGCTCAGTTTGGCTTGGAAAAATGAATTTCTCTGCGCAGGAAAGAACAAACTACACACCATATATCCCCCATATCCCCATTAAGCAATAGAGCAGACAGAATGTAAATTACTACTGTTATCCCTGGCCATGAATATCATCAACACCACCACTACGCACACCTCTTTCAACTCTGGAGGTTGCATTCAAAAGACATTATCCTGTTATGTTCATCAGTGGGGTGTGAATTATTTGGATGTTGGCAGACAAAGAAGTAATCAAATCCCAAATCCTTTCTGATGGCAGCATCCTAATTAATGACTTAAAAGGCATAACTTAATTAGAGGAAAGCATTACTTTCAAACAAAAACACCTTTGGAGCTATAAAACTTTTTTTTAAAGGGCTGGGGAAAGTTTTCTCCTTGTGAAATTCTGGGAGGGTGTTGGCCCAAAACGTCATTCCAAGGGAGTTGCAGTGGATGTGGACTTCCCCAAACTTGGAGTTTGATCAGTCACTAGGGCAATGTGACTGCGGTGTTTGGGAACGTCGTGCATGATAATAACAGAGTAGCTCACTTTTTCTATGTTCGGAATATTTATTTTGAGGTGTTTGTTAAGTATGAGTTACAGGAGTGGAGAGATGGACTGGCGGTGGATAGTTTTCACACTGTTTTTGAACTTTCACTTCACTTACGGGTCTCCCTCCTCCTATGACTTGTTCCAAGGGTCTGCATACACTGGAGTGGTACACAGACACAGAAACAGGTAAGTAACGGGGTTTTTATACTCATGTGGCAAACCATTTTAACTTGTCTGTTCTCTTTAAAGTAATGAAAAACGGCCGTTTCGTTACTTTCCGAAAAGGTAAAAGTTGTGCGCTTTTGTTGCCAATAAAAACTCGAAGAAGTCCAAACTTTTTATTGATCGTAATGACCTCAGACCGATGAAAAATGAGCCTGTTATGGTCAACCATAGCCTGTTCAACATTCACTGTTGAGCTTTTATCAGCCTGTGGCTAAATTTGGCTCTCGTTTTCCAGTGTTGCCAAAAGGTGATAACATCCAGATAAACGCTGGAATGTCAGTGATTACTCCAATCTCTCATCTAAGAGTCCATTAGGCCTGGCTCATTTGCAGCTCTTTCCAAATAAAGTAAAATAGACTGAAAATGAAGAAACATCTCACTGAAATTACGCAACCTTTAAGCTCAGTCGGACCGAACTGTGATGCTTTTATTGTCAAAAATCACCAAAACCTCCCTAACTAATGCTATGGTATTTGCACATTTCCTCTAAATGATGGTGCTTGGCATATACATCTTGTTTATTTCTGCCTCTCTCCTCAGGAACTGGTGTGCCTATGTGGTGCGCAAGAACGTGAGCTGCGCTGTGCAGGGGAGTGTGGAGAGCTTCCAGGAGCCCGTAGTGGCCCCCTGCCCAGCCTACCAGCCGGACTGCCAGCAACAAGTGACGTAAGTATCCGGGGAGTGAGGGGATGGGGTCGAGGGTGCATGTTTTGATGTATGAGATGGACTGGATACAAAATGTTTTCTCTGAGAGAAACCTGGAGTTAGATATATCCACGGTGGCTGTAGAAACTCAAGGTTGGCAGAAGCAAAAGCACAGCGTTTGCTATAAAGCCCACTGAAAAGGCAAAGGGCTAAACAGGAAATGTTCTCCCTATAGCTGTTAGGCAATACATGTGGTCACTTACCTTAAATAACCTTCAAAGTGAAGTTACAAAACAGTATTGAAAGCCAATAGCAACCAGTGATCACCTGTGGACACACAGCCTGCACTACTTTCAACACAAAATAACGGAAAATGACAACATGCAGCATCTCACTCCCAAGTCTTCAAATATGGCAGCTTGGTCAGTAGCCCCATGTTCAAACTGTAACTCTCTATGTGGCCCTATGATGGGAGCAAAGGAGGAATTCAGATGGCATAGTATAAAGAGCAACAAAGTCCATATAGGGAGAAGGTATAGTAGTAGATTGATAAAAAAAAAAAAATAGGACTTTTTTTCAAGATGCTGCTGTTTGTGCCCTATGTGAAACCAAAAGTAAAAAAAAATGTTATTTTGACATACAGAAGTTCAATTAACTACATAACAAACAAACTTATTTGAACCGAAACCATAATCTTTTATAAACACCTGACTAAGTTGTTTCCTGTGTGTTTTAAAGACAATGTATGCATGTAATGAGCAGAAACTGACACTGATACTAGATGGTTGTGTGTTTGACGACTCAAGAATGTGTCAAAAAAGCAACGTATGTTATTCATACTTTTTAAAAGGACATGTTTGGAGTGTTGGCCAAGCCAGATGTATAATCTTTGGATATGTTAGCTCCTCTGATATGTGTCATGACACTTTCTTTATATTATCCGATCCTCAAAAAAAAATTGCTCATAAACTGTTAACAGTGTCTAAAATTAAGCCATTCTCTTAACATGTTTGGGGTGTTAAGGATCACAGTGGACTTGGGCCTGTTACAGCATGTACTGGAAGAAAAACAGCATACAGCTGGGACAGACAGCCTTTGTATAGAGAATCAGGTCAAGAATTACGTACATAGCTATCTGAGTAACTTATAGGAGATGAGCAGAATACTCTCTGCAAGACTTAACCAAATGATTTACACCTCCAGAATAGATATGGCTCTGACACGTTTTTCTAAATCTGCACATTTGTTTATCTCATTTCATCTAGTGTTCAAATATGTATTACTAAACACTTACAGGTGCTTTACAGCTGTAGATTTGTCATTAACATGGTCTTCAATATAAAATAACTCAATTTCATGTTGTAGCATTTACCATCATACTGCAAAAAATATATATATCTGGCATTAATTTGGAAACAACATCAAAAGTAATCTCATCCAGGTTGTATTATTTATTCTGCTGCTTTCACTTGGCTCCCTGCAGATAAACACTTGTGAGCAGTACATCAGATTCTTTTCGGCAAAAATGAAACTGAGAACCAAGTTGGTGGTAACTTATATAAACAAAGCAATCTGTTCCTCTAATTGAGTAAACAATCATTGGGAATAGGAGGATCCACACCAGTAAGTGTTGAGTAATAGTTCATTAATTTACTGGAATATGTTGTGTTGCAATTAAATGTTTTTTACTTTACTGTACTATCTGTGGTTGAGCTTTGTGATCGACTTACACAAACACATCCCCAAGAGCAACTGTGTTGTGGAAAAAATCCCTGGAAACAGATAATTCTTAGGTCACAGGAGCAAATTTCCAAGTTATTGCATGAAGCAAGAAGAGCTGGCAGTGAGAAGAGACACCTCAGGTTTTTCCATTTCTAAGTTATGACATACAGCACTGGCTTTAATCATGTGAGGATTACATTTAAATACAAATAGTTGATCATTTTAAGCTTTCCACTGCTCTTTCTTCTAATTGTCAGGCTAAGAGTGTTATCAGGGAGGGTGGCAGTTTTGGGGAAATGTGCAAAGATGATTGTTCCAGTCATCAACTTTCCAGATGTTGTGCATGACATGACCCCTGCCTTCAGGGAAGTGATGTCATCTATTGTTTCTTTGGGAACTGTTTGCCTTGGCTAGAAAGCTGAAATGCTCATGAAATGGGGAACAGTAGAGGAGCTCAAAAAATGTCCAAAAAAGCAGACGTTTTGGTGATTGCAGGAGTCAGTAGTTCCCAATAAAAATACATATTATTGGAACAGATTTTACATTTTGGAATGGCAGAGTAGATTTAATATCAACAAGAAAAAAAAATACAGAAAAAAACATTTCACAAATGGCCGGGTTTGATCTGCAAAATAAAGCTCAGTGTTCCCAATTTCATATTCATGTGTTTTTAAAGAGATTTTGAAAAACGTATTTATTCCTCTTCCCTGTTTTACAGATACCAAAATCGGTTTCGACCTACGTACAAGATTGCTTTCAAGACAGTCACAGAGTTAGAGTGGAGATGCTGTCCTGGTTACCAAGGCCTGGACTGTAGGGATTTAAAACCACCCCCAGACCGACAAACAGTCCAGGGAACGCAGCCTTACCTCCCACCAAATCCTGGATATACAACCAGACACACACAGAGTAAGACATCTTCTGTTCTACCTTAAGTATTTCTAACAACTGATGCCAAATATCTATAGTGAGCTCCCTTAGTGCCATTCTGCTGACAGAAGGAGATAATTTAAATATCAATAGTCTAATAACTTGTTTTTTTCTGGTCATAGGGCCAGAGCGGAGAGAGACAGGGCACCATGAGACAAGGCATGGTGGGACAGATAAGGTGCGTCTTCTCGAAGGTGAGGTTCAGCGCCTGTCTCAGACAGTCCTGGATCTCCAGTCTGCTTTGACAGGATTAACCGACAACATCCACGCAGGCCTGCAGGAAGACACAAAGAAGATACTTGTGACGCTTCTCAACAACACACTTCCACCAGACAGTGCTACGGCTGCAGGCACAGAGGACAGCCCGGCAGTGCTGGATGGTCACCAAGCTACTAGAGGGGGGATTGCCGGAGACAAGGCTCTAGAAAAAATAGTGTCCCGTTTGGATGATATCAACGTTGAACTGAAAAGCAAGGATGAAGCTTTGGAAGACCTGAGAGGAGCCATGTCAAGTCACGATGGGCAAATCCGCGTCCTGATGGATTCATCTCAATCTACGACTCTAACAATAGCCGAGTTTGATGTTATACAGAATATGATTGATGGAAAGTTTGACAAGATGAAGAAAGAGCTAGAAAAGAATTTGGCGGAACAGACAGCCAAGCTGCAGAGCTCATGCATTGACAAGCTCAAGACCTGTGAAGACAGCCGTGATCAAGGTTTGGCCAGCCTGACCAAGCTTGTGAATTCCAACGAGGCTGAGCTGAGAAAGGAGATCCGGGCACTACGTCTGGATATGGCTGCCGCTGATGGACCTATACGAACTCAAAGACAGACCGATCCATCAAAAACAGAAGAGGATCGTAGTGACCACAAAGATCTGTGGCGTGAGATTGACCGTATTGCAGAGGCTCACCGTATCCTAAATGTCCGCATTGACAACGAGCTGGCTCACCTGTCTGCTCCTCGGGAAGACATCGACATCAGCCTGATGATGGAAGAGCTGGAGGCTCGCATTAATATCACGGAGCTAAATGCAGAGACTCACTGCTTCTATATCGAAGAGAAGCTGACCCGTAAGATTGCGGAGGAAGTGGCAGCACTCCGGAAGCTTCTGGAGGAGAATCTGAACAGCATGGCGGACCAGTTTACTAACATGTTGGTGGAAATGAGCAACAGCTCCTTCCCTGGGATGTTTGGTGACTCCGTGGATGCCCTCCAGAAAGAAGTCAACAACAATAAGTTCCTCCTCCAAGGTTTGGATGATAAGGTCAATGCTGTTGGAGAATTGTGCTCAGCTGGATGTCCAAGCTCAGGAGTTAGTGCAGCTGAGAACATTTTGAAGGACCTGACTCGCTATAGGAATGATTTGGACGCTCTTAACACAGACGTCAATACTAACAAGGACAAGCTCAGGCAACTAGAAAAGTTCCAGAAGGAATACAACCAGGATATGCAGATGATAAACTCGACATGCTGCCATGCAGGGCACAGTGGCACTGGCAGACCAGCACAGGACAGCTTAGTCTTTGCAGTACCCAGTAACCAGGCAAACGTCACCAGACGGCAGGTGGAGGAACTGAAAAACAGGCTTGATGCGCTCAGTCGACAGGTGTCCTCTGATCTGAGTCAATGTAAACAGAACACCCAGGGTGTTTCTGATGGCATTTCTGCTGTGGATGGACGTGTCACCAGACTTGAAACAGTGTGTGGAAGGTTAGATGGAGTTTCTGCCAGTATCAGAGAGCTGAAAGATGGACTGGAGAGACATGTTGGTGGTATCCGGAACTGTGTGTCCAGGATGAACGTCACCTGTGAGCATCACGGTGCGGACATCATCGCACTGCAGAATTCCTTGCAGAGGGTCCAGGCACAGCTGTCTGCGATGGCCAAACATGTTTTGAAAGATGTCACCGCCAAAGAACCAGGTGAGTTATTGATGATGGTTATGTTTGTTGACAGCATTGGTAATGTCTTGAGAAGGAAATAACAGAAATGATCAAAGGGCCTCTCTGGCTTTCACCAACATAAACCAAGTCATTGTTTTGTCATATTTATCAATATTTATTTGATTAGCAGATGGCAGAGCTTGGAGCCAATATTCAGAGGCTTTATCACTACAGAATGTCATTTAGCCAGCACACATTGAATCGACTATTATGTGAATGTTACAGCTTTGGTATTTGGATCCTTTTGACTCCACAAAAGGAAGCAGTAAGCACAGCAGGGAGTTGACAACAACTCCCAACATGGGGGAATTTATATCCTACAGATGCATGCTGGGGTTGAGGTGGGGCCTTGTAAGTGAGTGAAAAGTGCAATGAAAAGAGTGCACTGCATGCATAGTGCAATTTGAAGAGTACTCCCAAGAGTTTGACAGGGGATTGAACTATGCTGCAGGCTTTGCTTCATTAGTGAATTTAAAGGAAAAACTCGACATTTTGGCAAAATTATTTGCTTGCTGCACAGGCAGTCAGATACAACTGTTAAGCTAACATTCTAACATGCTAAATCAGTGTATGGCAGAATCTGGCGACTTTTGGGGGCTAGTGCTAGCTACTTTAACTGGAAAACAGTTCAGGAGATGCTATCTAGCTAACGAGAAAGCCGTCCATTCAGTTAAATTTCCGCTCTCATTCACTATCATTCTACTCCTATGCTCCATTCAATGTGAAGCTGCAGCCAACTACCGGGTAGGTAGCTTTATGTAAAAACAGGAAACAGAGTAAAATTAGCCTGGTTTTGTCCAAAGAAGACAAAATCCACCTACCATCATGTCACAAATGTACACATCATTTAATAATCTGTAGGTTTTTGTTTTATCTGTCATTAAAAAAAAGAAGTGTAAAGGCATCAGGATGTGATTTTACAAGTGGATATGTGCTTTACTTTTTTTTTTTTTTACATTGAGCCTTCTTTTTGAAAGAGACAGACTAGTTCATTCCCTCCATTTCTAGTCTTATTATAGCCTAAACTAACTGGGTGCTGGCTGTTGCTTCATATTCAATTTCATCTTACTCCCAGCAAGAAGGCAAATATTACCTTTACCTATTACTTTTCAGTGTGACGGGAAAGATATACCGTATGACAGTAATTAGATTCAGACTATGGCTGAATCACCACTCAAAAGCCTGTGGATTCTCTCTATTAGCACAGTCAGGAGCTGAAACTGACTAAATACACACAGTTCTTTGCAGCGTCCTCTCTAACTTCCACCGCATGAGTTTATCAAAAGTGATTAACATCTGTGTAAACACAAACTTTTCCTGGAGATAATCTTCCATATAATGCATTCTGCTTGCTTGGCTTACATGGAGGCTTGGAGGGAAGGATCAGATCCCATGAATGGCCACAGGGTATTTCCCGGAGAGGGAGGACACGGGTTCACTGGGCCTCCCGCGCTCGCCTCGAATATGTCATTCAATATGTCCCAGCACCAAGAGGCAGAGGCCCACATTGGAAACTTCCTGTGACTTAGACTCATATTGTCCGAAGAATTCCACATTTTTTTAATATGAGGAATAAAATTGTGAAATGCCAAGGTCAACCCCTCCTAACTACTCCGATGATTTACTCGCACTGTGTTGTGCCTCATCACTCCCTTATGTAAATGTCAGAACACCCGAGCAGACAAGTCCATCCACTCCCTTTATGGACTTGTTGAGCTGTGAGGTCTTCTTTCCTGCACCATGACATAGCTTTTTTACTCATACCACAGAACTGCAGACCTTAATCTTAGTTCCCGGTTCCTCAGTACACAATTACACACACACACACACACACGCACACACAATACACCCCTCCCTCACTTTATTCTTACACATGTACACATACCAACCTCCAGAGATTCCCGTAGGGTGACCTCAGCCTGATGTGTGGAGTCTGGTCCTCATTAAGGGCCCTGACTCACTGCTGGAGCTGGTCTTGATGGAGAGGGGAGAAGCAGGGCTCCACACCCAGGACCAGATGCTTCGACTACCCTCAGCTGTGATGTCATGACTGGGGCCCCATCACCGGTGCCTCCCTTTCTTTAAACCATCATCCAAAACAATGGTATGATAGCGACCTGAGGAGGAAAAGAGGGTGGATGGATTAATGGCTGTGGTGAAGAGAGAGAGACAGAGAGCGTGAAGGCATCTTGTATTCCAGCTCATTCGTTGCCAAATATGGGTCCGTTATTTCTAAACAGTGATATTTGATTTCATTACTGTACATGTAACATTACACTGCACCTCTGCCCAGCATTAAATCAGACAGAACTGTGTGTGCAACTCCCTGAAATCTTTGTATTTCACCCAGATGGGCGTGGCTTTATAGGACTTTGACAAGCTCCGTGACCCTCACACCCTCAAAGTTCAGTTATTTTTGTTTAATGAAAGTCAAAGTATGTGCTAGTTTTCTAAATCTTGGAAGAAATTGGCAAACCACCCTAAATAATACGCACATACAATATCACTTTATTGCTGCATGTCAAGTATGAATGCATGCAGAATATACTTTTGATATTTTTCTATAATTTGGTCTCACACTTATGTACATGGAAATCATTAGTCTTCATTTTCAGGGAATCTTAAGATGCAGGATACTCAATTGATATCAGAATAGAACACCCATTTGAGCAGATTTCGGTTGTTGGGCATAATTACGTTGAACTAAATATATCAATATACTTTATCAGTCTTAAGTTAAACTAGTTAGTTGATCCCCTATTTTTTTGGGATGTTATCTAAAACATAAACAGAATGTGATAATTTGCTAATCTTTTGTGACAAATACTAAATTGAAGACTGTACAAATATATTTAATTTCATAAAACCCACCTGCCTGCCAACGGGGAGACGAGGGTTAGATCAAAAAAAGGTTATTTTTTTGACTAATGTAATTTCTGTTGTGTTTTAGCCAAGTGCTAAACAGGCATAGAAACTAGAAGATGTCATCTTTCAAATGCAGCCTCATGAATGTATTTTGATATTATAGTTCTTCTGTTAGTAGTAAGTAAGTAGTTAGTAGTCTAACTCCTCACCCTTCCCCTTCCCCTAAACCTAGTCCCAACTTCTTTGGAATCAGGGTTGTAAGTATTTTCAAATATCACATTGTGATGGTCAGTTTGAGAATATATCAGCAGTCAGGTAGAGCTGTAGTACTTGAGTCCAAAGATTACTTTTTTAAAGACTTGCACTTGTCTCGGTCTCAGGCTCAGCTAATGAGAAGTGGTCAAGTTGTTCGTGGCTGCTGGTTCAGGATCAGTTGTACTGATTAGCTGAATCTACCAAGATGATGTGTTGGTATTTTTGCCCAACTCCTGAATCACTGTATTAGCATTGGAAAGACGCTATTTCCTATTATAGTCCCAAACATTGATTTTTTTTTTGTTACCTTTGTTACCAGGCTAGCTGTTTCCTCACTTTTACAGTCTTTGTGCTAAGCTAAGTTAGCAGGCTGCTGTTGGTATTTCATATTTACTGTACAGACACAAGAGTGGTTTAAGTCTTCTTTGGCAAAAAGTGTATTCACTAAATTGTGGATCTTTTCCTTTAAGGGCAGCACGTCATGATATTCTCTCTCTTTGTGCTCATAGTCTGTTTCCTAAATCCCACGAGAGAGGGAGTTGGGCTGTGTGGCTGAGGTAGCATGAGGATTTAATGTTTTCCTCAAGTTTGGAAAGCAGAAGAAAAGTCTAAATGGAGATAAAAAATTTCCATGAAAAATCCCAGCTCTGTGGGTGTGGTGGTGGTTGAGAGTCTACTGAAATGTTTCCTCTCTGCGTTTGAGCTCATATTCTCTCCTCAGTCATGTGAAGACCCCGAGGAGGCTGCAAACAGATGAGGTGTTGTAATAACATAACTGTAAGATTAACTGCAATAGCTCTGCCCTTACTCAATGTGACTGCTGAATGGAACTGTGTGACTTCAGTTGCAAAATGTTGGCACTGCTTTACCCACAACAGCTGCTGCAGCAGAGGTCTGCCGCTACAGAATGTGTGTGTGTGTTTGTTTCTTTCTCTGTTGTTGTGGTGAAGCAGCAGTGACTCTGTTACATCATTTAACAGTATAACACAGCTATATTAAAGTCACTTTGAAATGTAGGCACGATAATGTCTTAAAGGCCAACTTTTTCATTGTTCTTTTCTGGGTTTATGAACTGGAAATGCCCACTTAGTCTCTAAATAGCAGTGACACAGGTCACCAGTCTAAGCTGTTATGGCTAGCTCTAGCTGAGTCAACGCTAGCTGTGCTAAGTTTGGAAGTCAGCGGCACAGAATATACTGCTGTGGGAATAACATAATAACATAAGCAAACTAACCAAACGGGGTGGGCGTAACATTAGACCAAGGAGTTTTGTGCTCTGCAAGGTAAAATTGTTGTTTTTGTCAATGGAGTCTGGTGGCTTTGAAGAAAGCAAACACAGCTTAGGTTCCCTGTCGTAAAGGTGAAACTATTCTTAATATAATGTAAACTTAACCTGCTTCAGATTTTATTTAGGGCGTTCTTTTTTAGGTAGCTAAAATGTGTTTTGCTGTCATTTACATTTTTGCAAGAGTTGTTGTTCATCAACCACTGCTTCGCTCTATTCTTTTGCTTTTGTTATTGTGTGAGTCTCAGCCTCAGATCTGAACCAATATAACAATATATACACTACTGGTCAAAAGTTTTAGAAAACACCAACTTTTCCAGAATTTAATTGAAAATTATGCAGTTTAATGTCTCAGTGTACTCTGAAATTAATGCACATTTGCAACATTTAAAATTCTTGATTGAACATGATAGTGTTTTGAAAGTAAAAAAAAGATTCAAAATCACATTTTATGTTGGACTAAAGGACTAAAAAAAGACACAAAATGACAAAAAAAAGACACAAAATGACAAAAAAAAAGACACCAAAGACACAAAATGACTAAAAAGACACAAAATGACCAAAAAAAGACACAAAATGACCAAAATAAGACACAAAATGACTTACAAAGACATGAAAAGAATTCAAAAATGGACAAAATAGCCCAAGACTCCATAGAGTTTAGTTGTTAACCCATTTCTTGTTCCCTGAAAAAGGCCTACTTGTATAATTCTGAAATGTACATTATTTTTCAGTTTTGGTTAAGCTTACCTTTTTTTAATTACCTCTGGCAGTTCACCACTTACCTTTGTACCCTTTCAAGCTGTTCATTTGACTTGAACTGCTTGAATTTCAATAAAAAACTGGAAAGTTGGTGTGTTCTAAAACTTTTGACCTGTAGTGTATATGTAACAACCTCATCATCCAGAAACCTAAGACAGGTCATGTGGGAAAAAGTTTTCATAGGGGCTTGGAAAAGGAGCATTTTGATGCTAAAACATACCTACTTTAACCAAATATTTGATTTGAACACATAAAAAACACTATTGCAAAGCTACCAAATTAAATTAAAACTTAAAAATGAATAGACCTGCTTTTAATAGAATGTTTATAAGAGGTTGTTAAGAAATGTATACATATGGGAAATGCTTCTGTTTCCTGAGCTTGAGCATGCTGTTCCTTATGCAGACAGTGACTAATCAACCTTTCCTCTCATTTTTCTCATTCGATCCTCAAGATGTTTTTTTCTCTACTCCTTTTTTTGGAGGTGATCCCAGTCTAGCTCAAATCACTTCCCTGTCGTTTCTTTCCCTCTCTCTTATCTCTGACTCCCTCGTCGCTCTCTCCTTCTGTCCAGTTTTTTCTTCCGATTTGTCCTTCCAAGAATGCCAGAGGACTTCTTCTCCTCCTCTGCCTCCACCCTGTCCTGTAAGTGTCTATTGACAGGCAGAAAGGAGGAAAAAAAGACAGTTGTATTAAAGCAGGGATAAAATGAAGGCTTTGATTTCATGGATCAATGCTTTGCAATTGATCATTTTGACTTTATATAGGAGAGACAGGCACTAAGATTAACTGTCTACTGTGATGAGGGAATACACGAAAAACAAGATATCAAAGGCTTTTTGAAGTCAAAGGGTGTCTGCTGGGAAAGAATGGAAAATTGAACTCGACACCGCCACGAAATCACACTGTATATATTTAGTCAGTACCAGCATTTTGAGGGGGCGCTTTTGACTGCAACAGCTCCCCCAGAGAGATCTCTGAAGCCTTGACGTTGTGAGGTGTTTCCATCTCTGACCTGTGAGCCCATCTGGAAGTCTTCAGAGCAGAATGGACCCAGATACACAATGGGAGTCCCTGAGGTCTGCCATGCAGTCCTCCCATCGTTAATATCAGTGAAGGAAAATGGGGTGGAGGATGAAATTGTGTCCATGTGCATAGCAGGAAAAGACCTATGTCAGAGTGTGAGTGATGCATTATTGTATGTGTAACCACCACACCCTGCTCCGTGCCCCTTGACACCATTTTCCACCGCGTGGTCAACTTGTCTGCTGCAATATTGCTCAACGCTTTCAGACACTTTTGACAACCTGGTCTCACAGAAATCCGTGAAATAGCCACGGATTTCGCTTAACTCAAAATCCGTGGAATAGGCACGGAATCGCTCAAATTTCCGTGAAACTGACACGGATTTCGCTACAATGCAAGTTAAAGACAGTCATATCCCGTGGCTATTGGTTTGTTCCAAGTCACGTGACTTTCAAGGTTCCGGCAGTCAGAACAAAAAACATGGCGGACAGTTCTCTCATTTTTAGTGAAAAAAATAATATTTTGACTTTGTTTCTGCATAAAAATGGATTTTGATCACATTTCTAGCGAGAAATATATGTTTTATTTTCTAAATATTCACTCAGTGAATGTACATAATCACTTTGTGGTGAAGATCTCGCCAGAAAAATATGACTGTCATTAACTTGCATTGTAGCGAAATCCGTGTCAGTTTCACGGAAATTTGAGCGATTCCGTGCCTATTCCACGGATTTTGAGATTTTGGGATTTTGGATTTTGATTTCGAGAAATATACGTTTTATTTTCTAAATATTCACTCAGTGAATGTACATAATCACTTTGTGGTGAAGATCTCGCCAGAAAAATATGACTGTCATTAACTTGCATTGTAGCGAAATCCGTGTCAGTTTCACGGAAATTTGAGCGAAATCCGTGGCTATTTCACGGATTTCTGTGAGACCATGTTGCTTTTGAACACACTGTCACCTGAATCCGTGGAGGCCGCGGTGACTGCAGCATCCCTCCCCCTGCAGGGTCTCAATCTGCTTGTGAGCAATAACATCTGGTTTTGGTGATTCTCTTGGTTGCACCAGTGCTGGTGTGTGTGTGTGTGTGTGTGTGTGTGTGTGTGTGTGTGTGTGTGTGTGTGTGTGTGTGTGTGTGTGTGTGTGTGTTTTCTCGACTTTGTGGTTGCCCCCTCGGTGAGACACAGGCTGAGAGCTCATGGGAAATATGCACTCAGGCAACCGACGTCCTGAAGGAGGCACAGGGAGGAAATGAGGAAGAGATTTCTGATTATCTCAGTACAACATGATTGCTGGGTTTAATTTGTTTTTGATTATACATGTGGTTTCTGAGTAGCTTGTGGTATCACTTGCAGTAAGAAGGAAGAATTCTGTTGATGGTTGTTGATGTTTTATTTGATAAGAACAGAGTGGCTTTCATAATCCGGTGTAACAGGCGGTCTCTAATGTAATACCGTAGAACTCGGGTACTTGGATTGATCGCTTTGCCTCAGTACAAGACCGAACGTACAGTTTTTATTCGTGATTTGAGCGTTATATTGTTGGCTGTGGTCGAAGTTACAGCAATTAAAATAATTATTCTAGTTTCAAGATGCTTCAAAGTAATTAAATTGTACCCTGTGGGTTTGAGTGTGAATGTTCAGTCATGACCTTGGGAAGAGTACTTTGACAAAATGATCTTGACTTAAAGAAGCTACAAGAAGTTTCTAACTTGTAATGAAACACTTTCAATGTAATACTAGTGCATCTTTATGATATACATAAGCGAACAGGACCGTCAGCCAGAAGAGTGGTGATTTCTATAAAGTTAAATAAAGTTCTATAAAGTTATCCCTAACAGAGAGCTTCTGTTTAAATTTTTCAGGCAAATTTTTACAGTGAGTAGTTCACTAGCTAGTTAAAAGGAAGCAGGAGGAGACTTTTCTTAAGAGAATTGTATTCTTGATGTTATAGTTTGTGGTTATGGTTGATACTGCAGCAGGATCAATACAGAGAAAAGGAAAATAACTGACTGAAGAACAAAAAAAGATGGAAACACAAGTCGACCTTGGTCGGTCATTTAACAGATGGAGGAAAATTGCAGCATCAAGAACTTTTCAACAGGAGACAGGCTGTCCTCATTTTTAGTACTTATACCTACAAAAATAATGCAATATTATTCGTATATATCTCATGTAAAGCCGGGAGTGCAGGCTGCCTCAAAGGAAGTGTCCGGTAACGTAGTATAAAGAGCAAAAAAGTCCACGTAAGGAGGTGACCATAGTGGGTCGATAGGTCAAACAAACCCAGGAAGCTGCTGTTCATGTACCATGTTAAGTAATTTATGCAGTTAACTAACTAAGTTTCATAACAAATGTAGTTATTTTAACCTAAACCATGGTCTTTTGTAAGCCAAACAAGTAATTGTGTTACCTAAACAGTTTGGCACTACAGGGGCCGGTCATGTTGCTAGACTTTTATAGAATAATGTATGAAAAATGGTGCATAACTTTTCAAAAGATATCCTACAATGTTGAAATGAGAATAGGTTGGATGGAAAAACTACCACTTTTGTCCACAGGAGTCGCCAAAATCTTTTCTCCAGAGTTTAAAGATATCCTTTGAACCTCCAGAAAAAGTCTGCAAGTGGACCGTGAGATTAATTTTTCCCCTGTGGACATAATGTTTACGTTCAGTGTTTCTCACTAAGATGCTCCTCAACGGCCAACAAAGGTGTTAAATGCTTTTTCCTCCTCATTAAAACATTGCCAAGCCAGTTTTGGACGAGGCACTTGCATCAGCTGATAGCTTCATGCTTCAGCATCTATCAGCCTTTTGTTAGAACAGCTGATCATCTACCAGCTGATCAGTAACATCAAACCCGTTCCATGTAGACATATAAAGTGGCCTTTATAAGGAGGCAACCCTGAGTTTCACACTGCTCATACCTTCATATCTGCACTGCTTGCAGCTGCTGAAAAAAAAAAAATCAACATTCATGTCAGTTTACAATCATCCTCCAAATCTATACGTATCATATGCTTGATCTCCCTGCAGAATCTTTGTTGTTTGTATTCTTGAAATGCTTCCTCAAAGATCAAAGCCTTTCTGATAATAATTTGGAATAAGTGGTCATTTCCTTGATGTTCGCGTCTTTGGCTGAGTGGCATTACGTTAATACTGTTACACGTACTTCAGCCTCGCCCACAAGGTTTAAACAGCCCAACAGACAGATACATGAAGAATCAAACAAGCCATTTAATGTAGAAACCTGTTCACTGGACACAATCTGTCTGACACATGGTTGTGAGCTGGGGCTGACACAAAGCAGGTACTGTACTTATTAGTTTTATTTGTCCCTGGGACACTAACATCGTGTCTGTGCTCACCTCAGAGGCCCAGGTGATGTCTGTGCCCTCGGGGCTCTGGCACGCAGCCAACAGGTTTCCGTTCAGATGGTTTTTGTTGACTAAAAACTCTAACGGACCGCCTGCATTGTTTTTATGAAGGGTAATAATGGTACCGGGTGAAAACAACAACAACAACCCAGAGGTGCAGTGAAAGCCTGTTATAATTTGGCCTGTCAACAGAATTGAAGTCGTTAAAGGAGAATTCACAAGAGAAGGCAGGGATGTGGTTTGCGTGTGAGAGGAAGTGGGATTTCTAAACAAAAAGCAAATTGGAGGCTTGTGCCTTTGCAGTAGCAGCATTTTCCACAACTTTCAATTGTTGCAACCAGATGGTTTTGCCGATCATATGGTTAGAAAGAGAACCATAATTTGATCTATTTTACGATCTCACTCTCTTTTTCTTTCTAAGGAATGACCTTAAGACCAGAGAGGCCCGCTTCTGGGCCAGACTCGACTCCAACCAGGACCAGAGTCCAACAAATCCACATCCCTTTCATCATCCCACCGCCGCCATCCAGCCCAAGGCAGCCGTACAATCCACTGCAGCCCAACGTGCACACCATTCAGATCAGCCCGCCAAGCCAGCCGTCCAGCCCCCGCCAACCAGTTCACCCCTCTGTCCCGCTGGTTCCCGTAAGGCCGGTGGTGGAGACGGGTGAGGCAGGACCTCCAGGGTACAGCCGCAGGGTCACTGTGCGGAGAGGATCTGAGGACTCGTCCAACATGCCTGTCAAAGGATTTGCTGGAGCCCCAGGTGAGTCACTGCGATGTTAACCTTCTCACTGCAGCAAGGTTATTATAGTTCACGAAAACTAATGAAATAAAGAAAACTAGAATTGAAAAAAGATTTTCGTTAACTGAAATAAAAATAGAGTTTTTAAAAAAACGATAACTAACTGAAACTGTATTGTGTGGTTACAAAACTAACTAAAACTAACTAAAATTATAGTGAAAATGTCCTTAGTTTTCGTTTTTGTCAACTTTTTTCATTCATAATTCAGTGTTTCTATTTGAACATGCAACACATGGTAAATATGTTTACTGAGACTGGGATGTCTACACTCCAACAAAAATTCAAAACACCCAGAACTGTAAGAGTTAATAACCTTATTGGGGCTGAGATGATAAACCAAAGGAAATAAACGCAAAATTTATTATGACCACTTTGAATCTCGCACCCAACGTATAGCCCATTACAAAAAAACTAAAACTAACACTAAAACTAATAAAAACTAAACTAAAACTAAGCATTTTCAAAAAATAAAAACCAAACTAAAACTAGAAAACTCACTCTAAAAACTAACTAAAACTAACTGAATTTGAAAACAAAAATTCACAACGAAATTAAAACTAAAACTAATGAAAAATCCAAAACTATTATAACCTTGCACTGCAGCTCCAGTTTTTCATCCCTGACATGAATCTGTGTGAACACCTAAAATCTGCATTACGTCTCATTTTAGTTGCACTCTAGACCACATGGATTTATGCCACAGAATATGGTTTGGTGATGCTTTAAATTATAGCCTGCAAATTACTGAGCAAAGTAGAAGGTCATGCAGAAAGTGCAGACCTCCACCAAGGCCATGCCCTCGAGCTCTGCACAGGACTGTTTTCTAAATCCTGCTCTGTCCGATATTCTGACCATGCACACCAGAGTTCATCATTAAAATATGATTTTTATATTTTTATTGGTTTGAGTGACATTTGTGTTTTGGTGAAACAGCGCCCCCTATAGCGCCTCAGTAACAGCCCAGGCGGAAAGTGGTACTGCAGCATGGGACATGTTGAGAGGTTTCCAAAACAAAAAGCCACAAAATGATAATAAATTCAGATGATTTTCTGAGAGAAGTTGATGAGGGAAAGTAACTAGAGAATGTGCTCTGCTGTGTCCAGAAACAGAACATAACTCTTGCCTGACTTTTTTATTACTGTCTATTTCACCTCAATAAAAAACACAGTGAAATAAAACTTTAACAAAAGCATTATGTGTACAGTCATGGAAAAAAATATTAGACCACCCTTTTTCTTCAATTTCTTGTTCATTTTAATGCCTGGTACAACTAAAGGTTCATTCATTTGGACAAATATAATGATAACAACAAAAATAGTTTAATTTAAGAGCTGATATCTAGACATTTTCCAATGCCAAAGGGTGGTCTAATCATTTTTTCGATGACTGTATGTTGTAGATACAGAGGTAAACTTCCATAAACTAACATTTGGTTTCTTGGAAAAAACAATAATTTGCATTTAATTATGAATAAAACATTTTTTTTGTAACTATATCATATTATAACTAATTTCATTACACTACCAATACCCTTTTCTACATTTTCATGTCCTGTTAACCACAAATAACACAATAATCCAACATGGTCTCACAAAAATCCGTGAAATAGCCACGGATTTCGCTTAACTCAAAATCCTTGGAATAGCCACGGAATCGCTCAAATTTCCGTGAAACTGACATGGATTTCGCTACAATGCAAGTTAATGACAGTCATATCCCGTGGCTATTCCAACATACAAAGTGATTATGTACATTCACTGAGTGAATATTTAGAAAATAAAACATATATTTCTCGCTAGAAATGTGATCAAAATCCATTTTTATGCAGAAACTAAGTCAAAATATTGATTTTTCACAAAAAATGAGAGAACTGTCCGCCATGTTTTTTATTCTGACCGCTGGGACCTTGAAAGTCACGTGACTTGGAACAAACCAATAAGAAAAAATATCCATGGAATATCCACGGGAAATGACTGTCATTAACTTGCATTGTAGCGAAATCCGTGTCAGTTTCACGGAAATTTGAGCGATTCCGTGGCTATTCCACAGATTTTGAGTTAAGCGAAATCCGTGGCTATTTCACGGATTTCTGTGAGACCAGGTTGCAATAATCATATTAACAATAATAAAAAAATACTCTTAATCAATTTCCATGTCTCTTTTAAACACAATCTTGTACCCAAACCTCATGTCTTTGACTCCTGTTCTGAAGATTTGTCTCAGTAAAAGCATTCAGTAAGACACCCCATAAATACTGAATAACTACACTGTGATTTGCATGTTGTAATCTAAAGCGTTAATGCAGACTCTGATGCAGAGTCTACTGTGTGAGTCTACTTGTCATCGCTGCCGTGACAAGAAGGACATTTTATGATACTGTGTCATAATTCTGGCACCACGAACAGTTCGGCTGAGCCAGCATTACCACATGTGACATAATATATGAACGTTCTTCTTTTCAACGGTCACATCCGATAAGTAAACTGCCTCAGCAGTGACGACATTTGGAAATGAGCCATTTTCACACATGGAAACACATTGAGAAGGTTTAATTATCTGAGTATAGATTGTTGTTTTGTAAGAATGCTATAAAATCTTTTAACAGGGGCCAGCTCAAATTGGACAGAAGAGACAGAAACAGATAGCCATAGAGCCAGTTCTGGACTGAATTAACTGGACTGCATATAGGATGATTAGAGGAAATAACAAATAACAAAACAAAGGCTTTGTTTAAGCCTCCATGTGGTCTGTTTTTGGCAGTAAAGGAGCAGAGAACAGGTTTAAAATATGTCCTTTGAATCCATGATAGTAAAGGATCTTAACCCGAGAACAGAGTGGTAAAAGTTTTAGTTCTAAATATTTATAGTTATAGTTCTAGTCCTTGGTTATGATTGGCTGAGCCACATTGAAATACTGACACACCTGTGACCACATTACATCAGTATTACAGCGCCAAACAAATTGTTCAAAAGTGTCATATTTTGATGTAATGGTTGGGTCAGAACTGGATGAGTGGTGGAAAGAGATGGACACGAAAGAGGGGTGAAATTACTGAAAAAGTCAAGAAAAAAGCAAATGTTAAACATACGATGTGGCCCCTTTGCCAAGGATTTGTAAAGTAGGAAAAGACACTAGCTGCTGGAGAGCCACCACTGTACAAAAACTGCTTGATGTCGGCCTAAAGGCAAGAAAAATCAGATCAGTGATGGGTCATAAATGTGAATGCAATCTTGTAGGCTACAAACTACAGAGAGAGAAGATGCTACTAAAGCAAAACTCTGCTTCTGCACCATTTGATGAAAGACATGCCTGTCCAGAGTCAAACACCTCTGAACCAGTAGACTGAAAACACGATTTAACACTACTTCAACCACTGCACAATTACTGGTGATAAATGTTAATAATCACTGCCTTAAGCATGCTTTCCACTGCAAATGCATTTTCTGGGGCAATACTTACTTTATCATCAATAAATTATTGCAGTTTATGTTTCTTTCTGTTTATTGCCATGTGAGGCAGTGCTTTATAGTGATTTTGGAACAGCTAGCGGGGTTTACTCTTCAATATTGAAAAGTAGGTTTTCACATTATCTTTTTTTTTTTACAGGGCTGTGATTGGTTTTGTTTTATGGTTGTTGGTTTTATTTGGAACAAAAACAGCAGGTTTAAATCCATTTCAACTGTAAACACCTGAGTCTGCTTATAGATTTTATTGTCCTGAAGCAGCTAAATCTACATCAAACCGATTCAAAAATCCTCTTGTAAAACCAAAATGATGCAGTCTGGATAACAACCTGTTTTGTTTTAATTTATACCTTCTCTGGGAAACTATCCTGCAGTGTTTTGCCATAATGTTTAAATGGAAAACCAAACAACTGTTGCTGGAATGAGTATTCACTGACTTTTCTCTTCAGATGATGATAAAACATGATGTGTTTGTCATCTGTTTCTCTTTGCAGGCTATCCAGCTCTGCAGCCCGTGTCCTTCAAGCCTCAGTCATTCAGCCGCCAAGGTACATATCAGAGCAGTTCATTATCAGGTTACAACGCATGCATCTGCAGGCTCTGCCATTCTACTACATCAGTGTAAAAAATAGTGGAAAAAGCTGTGAATAATTTAAAGCTTGAGAGTGTGAGGGAGTGGGAACTGGATGTGTTTAGTTTAAGGATATGTGGGCGGACTGTGGAAGGATTTTAGCTCGTCTGCAGGCACTCAGCAGAAACTTTTACCCTGGGCTGCATGCTGAATGTTACATTCAACTTTAAGGTTATCACCATATACTTTGAAAAGTAATGCAATGAAATGCATCCTCCCTGGCTCCCCCAGCCCTTAAAACTAGAAAGGTCACTCAGTAGAGTGCAGATCTCTGTCAGGCATTGTGAATCTCCTGCATATAGGGCTGATTGATCCAAACTCTGCTCAGAAAACAAGCATTTTAAAAGTTGTTTGCTTGTTGTAGTGTGGACAGACTTTACAAAGCATGAAGTCAGAATTTGTACACATCTGCATCATGTGGTTGTTTCTTCGGCATCCTTTTGATCCATTTATTGCAATTAAAGTCATTTTATTTTGGGCTCATGCTGTTGTCATAGCAATGTACCAGCAGTCATCCAGACACAGTTCCTGGAGAAGTATATTATTAATAAATACACAGTATATTATTATAAATATAAATCCAGAGATGATGGTGTTCGGTTTTTACGACGTATTTGGGACTTCCACAAGCAGCAAAAATGGTTATTTTGGTCACGGTTGTTGACAGAAGTAATAGTGTAATTTCACGTTTCGCACTTGTAATATGAATGAACACAAAGTCTATATTCACTTAAAACAAAGATTGATCTTTTATTCCTTTTAGCTACAGCCCAGAAAACCACTCAAGCACCTAATTAATTGGATCTGTAAAATTGATTTATGGCAAGACACTTTGGGCAGAAACAGTTTTTTCTCATGCACTGGTCAATTTTGAGATATTTGGGCTATTCTGTTTACATAACATTCCTTTTTTCACAATAGTGGAAAGAAAAAAAATCCATATAATTTCAAAAAACGTGATAAGTCTTAATGTGAGTAACCGACTGGAGAAGTTTCAAAGTAATATCTATTCGTTAAACATTTTTTAAAATCCCCTTTCACCTGAAGTTTCTACCTTTAAACATATAAGACTCATACTGATGAACCGTCTATAAAAATAAATGTGTCAACCTTTGAGCTCACTGCTGTGACTTTAGGAATTAATACACAATTAACACTTTTTGTACCTTGTAGTTCCCATAGCAGCAAAGGTGCCTTGGAACCCGATCTACCAAGCTCCAGTTGTATCACCAGGTAAGATTCGTCTCTGTTGATGTCACCAGTAAAGAAAAACAAAATGAAATAAAAATGTAGCTATAATATGAGGATTTGTGTGTAGAAGTTAAGGTAATGGCTTTTTATCAGTCATTGTTAATGATCGATGTGTGTTTCTTCCCTTCAGTTTCAGCTGACAGCAGCGCCTTTGCAGATCCTTTCTCCTTCTCTGCTGGACTCACACAGCAGCCGCTCTCTGGAGACTTTGGCTTCATCCGGTTCAATAGAGTTCTAGTCAATGATGGTGCACACTACAACCCCCACACAGGTACACAAACACAGACAGAACATTTGTCTCAGCATCACTATGATACTCTACATCAGGGGTGTCAAACTCAAATACACAATGGGACAAAATTTAACACTTGAATAAAATCGCGGGCCAACATTGAACCAATAAACCTTTTAATATATACCAAACATGTTTTGCTTTAATATTAAATATGGAACCAGCAACGCTTATAAACATACAATATATAACTAAATAGTGAAGACATGCAAAATCAAATTTCAAATAAAAAACACATCAATGTCATTAATTTATTAAATAAAAATCAAATAAAAATCGTAATGCCTCTTTTCTATTTGCATCCTTCTGATTTAAATATCATAATAAAGTTTTTCAACAGGTTAATACATTCAAAAATAAAATAATAATAAATCTAGTGTTAGCGGTAAATGCGCCGTATAATACCGGCTGGTCAGCTTTTATAGTACAATTATATAATAATTTGG
The DNA here is from genome assembly GCF_030273125.1 of Centropristis striata. NCBI lineage: Eukaryota > Metazoa > Chordata > Actinopteri > Perciformes > Serranidae > Centropristis > Centropristis striata. Next base: position 35,576,746 of record NC_081527.1, read on the forward strand.
TATTGCCTCGCGGGCCAAATAAAATTACACTGGCCAGAGTTTGACACCCCTGCTGTACAGGGACTTGTTTGGTACACTCAAGCTGCATATCGCACCAATTTTATTGCTTGTGTCTTCAGTGTAGTTTCTTTAGTTTATCACCAATTATCATTTATCAAAACACTCAACACACATTCAAAAACTGTGCCTTTAAACTAGCTATCGGGACTGCAATGTCACAAATATAATATGTATAGGTAAAAAGTGGCTGCAAAGGATCAAGTTTGTTTGAAACTCTTGCGAGAGTTAGACATGAGGAGTGCGATCGGTTAATGGTAGAATAAGAATATCAGGGTTAGCCAATCAGAGGCAGGGTAGGGTGGGGCATTCCCGGATTCACACAGACTACAATAGTTATGTTTCCATTAACACATTCTTTATGCATTTTGAAGATTTGCATGAGAAAAGTTTGATGGAAACACCAAAATTCATGAAAGTTCCTAAAATGTGCATCAAAGCTTGAGGTGGTTTTTGTCTTTTTCTAGAAATAGTTAATGCAATAAACGGGGGATGGGTGCGCCTTTTCCGAATAAGTTCTGACGTTTTCATCAGATTTTTTCTTTTACTGGCAGTATATTCAGACAGTATGATAAAATAAAGCATGTTCTAGTAGCACCCTAAAATATATAGTATGGAAAGTATGAACCTGAAAATGAGCACAATGTGCCCCCTTTAATGTCTGATATGAAAAAATGTTGCATTTCAAGAACATGCAAATTAGGGACATTTCCATCAACTGGTTCAGAGCGAATAAACAAGGCTGCATAAACCTACTTTCATCAGAAGATGGCAGTGTGACGTAGGCTAATCCATCAAAAAACAAAAAAAAGAAGGTTGCTAATCGGACGACTTTGGCCACGCACAAAAGAAAATGGAGAGAAGTCTTCAGGAACTGGTTTCATTCAGAAAACATATAATTGTTGTTTCACGTCAGCTCGTCTTGACCAGAAGAGCGGAAAGTTAAATGTTCACTTCATCAAAACGTATTCAGAAAAAGCAGTTCCATCTCCCTTTTTTTTCTGGAAAATACAAAAACCACCTCAAGCTTTTATGCATATTTTAGACAGTTTTATCAAATTTTAGCATTTCCATCAAGCTTTTCTCATGCAAAAATATGTTGATAGAAATACAACAATACAATATAAAAGTGTTTATACAGTACAGGGCAAAAGTTTGGACACACACCTTCTCATTCAATGTGTTTTTCTTTGTTTTCATGACTATTTACATTGTAGATTCTCACTGAAGGCATCAAAACTATGAATGAACACATGTGGAATTATGTACTTAACAAAAAAAGTGTGAAATAACTGAAAACATGTCTTGTATTTTAGATTCCTCAAAGTAACCACCCTTTGCTTACTAGAATATAAGACATATTTTCAGTTATTTCACACTTTTTGTTAAGTACATAATTCCACGTGTTCATTAATAGTTTTGATTAATTTACAATGTCAATAGTCATGAAAATAAAGGAAACACATTGAATGAGAAGGTGTGTCCAAACTTTTGGCCTGTACTGTATGTGCACCTGATTATTGTTTTAAGCAAGATTTAAAAGGAAAGTGTGAAGATATTGAGTACCTTATTGAGTTGTAGGCTATGAAGAACAGCAGCACAGCAGGATAAACAAACACTAGTAATTGATCTTACTGACACCAACGCTCTCCCCCTCACCTCCACAGGGATCTTCACAGTACCTCTGGATGGCCGATACCTGATTTCAGGACTGCTCACTGCACAGCAGGGCGACCGTGTGGAGGCGGTGCTGTCCGTGTCCAACCGCAGCGTCCAGAGGCTGCAGAGCTCAGCGGGGCCTGTAGCCGGTCAACACGGGGGCCCAGCGGGTGCCGACTGTGGCTGCGGAGGCTCAGTGTCCTTCAGTCTCATCCTGCCCCTGAGGAAAGGAGACCGCGTGGGCCTGGTGAGGACCGGAGGCCAGCTGGCCACCACCGGGGCCAGGGAGATCCTCTCCACCTACAGCGCCATCTTCCTGTATGCGCCTCAGGACAAAAGATAGCCGGAGCTCAGCTGGACAGAAACAACAAGGACTAGAGTTTGTTCCCAGATAGTTGGACTGGAGGAAATGTTGAAGAAGCCTTTCACTGATTCCTTTACCCCTGTGTGAAGATCCTCACTTATAAATTCAGTTAAAAAGTCATTACATTGCAATTTGTAAGCCAAATATACCTGAATACAAGAAGCAGGATTTGTTTCTATTTGATTATCAAGTTGCCTTTCTGTACCTATTGTGAATGTCTTGTGTAAATAAGTGTTTATAAATTAACATAAAAATTCATAAAATGTTATTATTTTAACAAAACCATCTCAGAGACTCGGTATACATTACGCTCAACATATCAGCAGAATGTGATATTGTTGGTAAGGCAATAAACCACGATAAATCAAAGTATGACCTCCGTTTTTCTTACTGTGAAATCTGCAGAGAGTGAGAGTGATGATTAATAAAACACACAAAGAGCCCGGTGTGGGAAAGTAGTTTAGCAACACAACAAGCTTTGATTAATGTCACAAAATTTGCTGGCTTCAGAAACTCACAGCCCATTTTTTGCCAGTAAAAGAAAAAATATGATGAAAACATAGCCTTGTGTTGAAAAAAATATATAATTGAAGCCATTTTAATGGCTTTGAGAAAACTTCTTGAAATAATGAGTTCGTATCTAAAAATAAGGACTTTGTCTTGCAAAAAACCCAATGAATTACAACCACAAAAAAGACTGACTATTGCAAAAATAAAGACTTAGTACAGGCTTTGACAAAATGTTTTATGGAAATGAATAAATGTGTAACCCTGTTAACAATTTATTGTAGAATTTTTGTAAGCCAAAAATGATTTTTACATTCATCAATTAAATAATCAGTTAGAATCACAAAAATAATAACAGTCTCAAAATAATAACTTAGTATATCAAAAAGAATGATTATCTCAAAAATAATAACCAAGTATCTCATAATCATGATTAAAATAATGAGTTAGTCTCTTAAAATAATGAGTTAGAATCACAACATAATGACTATCTCTAAGAAAATTAGTTGCACAGCAAAAATAATGTCTCAAAAGATACTTTCTCAATATTTTTATACTAAGTCATCATTTTGTTTCTCATTATAATGACTTACACAATCTCACATTGGTGGAAATGGGCTTTCATAAGAAACTGCACTGAGAAAAACGAGGTTAGAAGGCAAAACCCCCATTTGGGTCATTACGTAAAGTGGGTGTGGATGAAAAACAAATTTCCCCTCACCTCACTCCTGAGACTTAAAATATTCCAACAGCAAACTGTAATAAGCAGCAGGAGAGCATTTAGCCTTCAGTTCATCCCCTGTTAACCTTTAAAGAAGAGAAAAACACTGGTTTCTAGTCAGTTAAACAGTAATTCAGCATTGTGTGGAATTATCTAACACATTTCAATTGCAATGAGTATACATTATTCATGTATTGAGACTTTATTGAAAGCAACAGGGTAAAAGTTACTTCTCTAGCCTCTGGTGATTGATGAACTTTTTAACTCTGACTGGAAAGGAGAAAAGTGCAGCACACAAATGTATTCAGTTAGAAATTTTATTTCATACAAATATGACCACAAGCCACACTTTGTTAGCTTCATTAGGCCTGTATTTTTTTCTCGTCTTACAATGTATTTTGTTCTTTAAACATACTTTAAACCACATTTCTATACAAATCAAACACAGCATACACTTAAGGTATTTCTGTTGGTCAGACACAATCAAATAGCAAGCGTTACCTCCAAACAGAACAAAACAAACAAACAAACGAAGTCCCACACTTTATAAGAAATAATAAAACAGAAAAAAGGCATCTAAGACAGAAGTAAGTGATGATCAGCATATATACCGGATCATTTTCCACAGCAGTTGAGTGAGAACAAACAATATTATATATTTACCACGTATCTCAGGATCATTGAGGATGAAGTGTGATTCTTCCACACAAGATGCTTTACTTTCATAGAAAGAATGGAATTCATTTTTTGTTATAATATAAGATATATATATCTATTTGACTTCACCAAACTTCGGAAAGAACAAGCAAACAAAATCAAAGCAAAACACGCATCTTATTCATCACGGAAACATCTGAGCTACAGAGTGAAAGCGGAAACACTTGAGTGAAATAATGACGATAATAGTGACAATCTGGATGCAGCCATGATCGTAAATTGTGCTTTTTTCCATTGAACGTTTTTCGTCTTTTAAAAGGGATTGTTCAGATTTATGGATGTGTGGTTGTATGACGTAGTTATCCATAATCAGTGAATTTACCTATTAGATGGGGGTTGTTAGGGCCTAAGTTTGGGGAAGCAGTCAGGAGTACCGGCAAGAAAGCTGAGCAATGTACTTCTGTGGACAGCAGGGAAACATACTTTAGCTACCTAAAAGAAAAAAAATAATTTCAGTTTACATTTAAGCTATATTTAGAAGATTTTCACTGCTTTACCTTACTGTCAGACAGCCCTCTTTAAGTTTACACAGGGGGAACTGAAGCCTTTTTCCATGCTCTATTCAAAGCCACCAGATTCTGCCTCACTTGGTTAGTTTGTTTGTGTGACTTTGTTAAATCTGAACTAACTCTTTAAAACACAAAGTCACACAAAAACATAAACAAACTAATCAATCAAGGCAGCAGTAGAGAAACAACTCCAGAATTCTGCAAGGTAAAAAATAACTGTTTTTGTCAATGGAGTCTGGTGGTTTTGAAGAGAGCATAGATAAAAGCTTTAGTCTCTGACAGCCAGGCAAAGCAGTGAAAAGTGAAAAGTGTACACTTCGTCTGGTATTATTTTTTAGGTGGCTGAAATATATTTTTGCACAGCAGTACATTGCTCAGGTTCCATGCCTGCTTTTCCAAACTGGAGGCGTGCAGACTGCCATCTACTGCAGGTAAAACACTGACTATAGACAAGTACCTCATACAGCCACACTTCAAAACAACCTAACTCTCCCTTTAAGTCTCAGTCTAACTCTCTTCTGGTTTTAATCCTCACTAGCACACACACCACCATGTTATACTAGTGCTGGAGGTATGATTCATTCAGTGAAGTGGCACATCTGCCTACACTTCTTTTCCTACAACACAACTCAAATAATGCCAGTGAAGCACTTCAAACAGTTTCCTCAAGTATTTCCTGTTTATCTCAAAACAAGACCCAATGGCTCTTCCTCTGGTCACCAGAGGCACGGGATCAGTCTTTTTTCTCTCTCACACACACACACACACCCACACACACACGCACACGCACGCACACACACATGCACACATGCACACACACACACACACACATGCACACACACACACACACACACGCATGCACACACAGGCTGAGGGGTCGCTCTATCCAGCACCCCAGATGAACATTATTTTGTTGTTAATACGCACATTTTGCCTTGCAGCCTGCAAACCCCCTTCCATAATTGTTCATATTTACATATTTCAGAATAGCTGATTTGTCTGTGGTGTCAGAAGGTCACTCACACAACAAAGAGGTAAAACTACAACTCTTCCTTCCTGCAGTAATTGCATACTCTGGTCTATGGAGACCTTCAGTGAAGTGCATGTGGGTGAGAGGTGTTCTGACTTACGTCTGTGGGTGCAGCTTAGACAAAGTGCGTTGGACAAGTCTCAAGAAAGCCACTGAGGGAACATAAGCAAAGGGTGAATGAATCCTGTCACTCCAACGGCAGCAGCACCGAGTGATTCGGTTTGCACGCACACACACAAACACACTCTTGTGTGTGACCAAATGGAAATCCTTCACGTTAAGCCCTCTCTCTAGATCTGCTTATTTCCACTGTTCCAACTCAAGCGTTATCTTTTACATTTACACACATATTTTAATACTAAAGCTGCGGGTTCTGAGGTTTGCTGTGGAATGTGAATGTACCTTACATTTTTTAAAAATTTCACTTTAAAACAAAGAATACAGATCGTTGTGAAAATGGGATACAAGGCTTAAAAAAAAGGATCGTACAAGGCCTAGCAGTTAAGTGCATGTTAACCTATGACCAACCATACAAAATACCAATTTGTAGTATTTCCACATTGCATTGGTGATAAATTATTTTTTTTTCAGACAAGCAAAGGCATCACGATATAAATCAATAACTTAAACATACCAATTATTATAAATAATGACTGCATCATTAACAAAACACATTTGATTCGCCAGAGCTTGTATAACAGAATAATCATAATAAAATAACAGCGAGACAACATACCATGAAGCTCCTTCATTTTGTTTTTAAGTTACATCTAACTTGTGTATCTTCACATACTTGTTGGCAAAAGTAGATCCCTGGTATGACCTTGAATATTAACAGTACCGAACATGAGTCATTCAGTACAAACATCGTAAGCAATCCAGGGGAAAAGTGGCGATCTGAAATCAGTAAGCGAATGAGCACGCAGTCAGTCCAGAGTCAGGAACAAAACCCAAAACCTACAGCAGCTTTCTGGAAAATAACTGCTGTGTAGGGTTCAGTCGGTGGTGTCGCAGTTGGTGAAGCCACCATTATTATTTCCTTAAAGATAAACATTTATTTTTCAACCTGTTTCTCTATGTTTTTATGTCGAAGTGACCAGTGGGGACAATAGTTTTAAGATGTCCAGTATTGACCAAAGGCGCCTTGAAATGGGCTGCAATGTCCGACAGGCTCAGATCGTCATTAAAAGTGTCTGTCCTTTCCATAATGTTGTCAAACAAAAAGTTTTTCTTTACCTTTGGCTTGACCCAATCTGTTTATTGTGCCTAACAAAGTCTCCATCAAGGAGAAGTCTTGTTCTGAATCTCTTGTGGCCTCTTCTACATTGTTGAAATCAGCTTAATATTCAAGCATGACTTAGACAGAGCTTAGTGTCATCTAAAAGATTTTCAAAGTCTCTCATTCTAGTGATGTCTTCCAACAACAAGTCTCCTAATGAGATTTCAGACCCAGAATTTGTTAGACACAAGAACAAAGAGACCAGATCAAACACTTATTACAACAATCTGATCCAGTCAGTGGCAAAAACAAGCACATTTAGTGAAGGTACAGTGACTGAAGGATTACACTGTAGCTTACTCGTCCAATACTGGACTGAATTCAAAACTTGTTGTCCTGCTCTGTGACCAAGACAGAAATCGTGAGTAAATAGGGAGCAGGTTGAAAAATACCCATGTTTTTATTTATTGTGTTTGACCAAATTAACAACAGAATACCTGTTTATAGGCAAACACAGCAGCCACAGCTAAATATTCAATGCATATGACTAGTGGGAAGTGTTCACGGTCTACCCTGTGTGTCATTTTTACTTTGAACATTTCATTTCACTTCCTTTAGGGCATTCAGGAAATGTGGAAAAACCTGATTCATGAAAAACAATGTCTTTTCCTTCTGCACAGTGCAGACTCTAGTGCTAAAGGCTAATACCTCGTGTGGGGCTTCAGTCGTGTCCCTGATGACAAATGCAGACCATCCTGTTTGCTAGAAGTTACAGAGGAAAGATTAGCCTCAGATCTCTATCCCCATACAGCGATGGGGACTACAGAGTGCTCACTGGGTTAGGATGCCTTCACAGGCATGAGGAAGGATGATCATTTAGTTGCTGATTAGTTTCGTGTCTCCTTGGGATGAAAGTGTTCAGGGATTAGTCATCAGGATTTACTGTTCTGGAGCATAACCCGGTTTCTGTGTGTGCATGTCTGAGTACTATGTAGGAAAGTTTGGGTTTCAGTCCATGTGTTTCCTGGAGATGCATTCAAGTGCACAGTCCAATTGCATGTATATGTGAGCACCTGAGTGTCCATATGTGCTGGATTAGAGCAGTTCATCAGGGTCGAAGTCCGGTATGGGCTGTCTCCAGTAACAGAAAGAGCTGTACTCCGGCAGGACAAAGGCCTCGTTCTGCTCTTTGCTCAGCAGAGGGAAGACATGCTCCACCAGCTCGCTGAGCCTGCCGTAACTATGGAGAAGAAAGAGGGACAGACAAGTAGATAGATAGATACAGAGAGAAAGGAAATCATTAGGAGAAACTTGCCACATTTTATGTTCACTCAGTGTTATTGGTAAATATACACTACTGGTCAAAAGTTTTAGAACACCCCAATTTTTCCAGTTTTTTATTGAAATTCAAGCAGTTCAAGTCAAATGAACAGCTTGAAAGGGTACAAAGGTAAGTGGTGAACTGCCAGAGGTAAATAAAAAAAGGTAAGCTTAACCAAAACTGGAAAATAATGTACATTTCAGAATTATACAAGTAGGCCTTTTTCAGGGAACAAGAAATGGGTTAACAACTTAACTCTATGGAGTCTTGGGCTGTTTTGTCCATTTTTGAATTCTTTTCATGTCTTTGTAAGTCATTTTGTGTCTTTTTTTGGTCATTTTGTGTCTTTTTTTGTCATTTTGTGTCTTTTTTTAGTCCTTTAGTCCAACATAAAATGTGATTTTGAATCTTTTTTTTACTTTCAAAACACTATCATGCTTAATAAAGAATTTTAAATGTTGCAAATGTGCATTCATTTCAGAGTACACTGAGACATTAAACTGCATAATTTTCAATTAAATTCTGGAAAAGTTGGTGTGTTCTAAAACTTTTGACCGGTAGTGTATATGACTGAAGCAATAAATTCCTCACTGTGAGCTATATTGACCAAGAATAGAGTTCTCCTGCTGTGTAATCTGTTGTTCTTCCTGAACCCAGCGATGCCACTGAGTGACAATGACGTAGGTGGAGACAAAGAAGGACTACAGGCTTTTTCAGCTTGGATTCCCCTGGGTAGCCAGGAGGCTCTCGATGGTGCCAAAAAAACAGAACTTTGTTTTCTTTGCTTGTATTGCAAACTTGCTACCTCTCCAACAGTGAACATGCCAGCCATGATAGTTCCATAGAAATGCAGTAGAAAGGCTGAGGCCGCAGCGGTAATAGATGTGGCCGACGGTGACCCTTCAGAACCTGAGCTACCAAGGTTGCAGAGGAACTGAAGCCGTTTTATCTATGCTCCCTTCAAAGCCACCAGACTATTGACTAAAACATCAATTTTAACCTTGCAGAACGCAAGAGTTGCTGGTCTACCACTGCCTAAAACAGTTGTTTTGTTTGATGTGCAAAAGAATTCTCCAGATTCTCCAAAGTCACACAATAACACAAAGTCACACAATAACACAAAGTCACACAATGACCAATCGAGGCAGCGGCAAACCAGCGACTCCCTTGTCCTGTGAGGTAAAATTACTGTTTTTAACAAAGGAGTCTGGGGGCTTAGAAGAGAACATAGATATGGCAGGAAATTGCTTTCTTATTGCAAGGTAAAGTGTCTAAAATAAAATTAAGTAAAAAGTAAAATATACCAACCATAACTTAAACTCGTATTGATTTATTTAGGAGGCTAAAAGTACATCTAGCTGCCCCTGTTCATAACAGTACATTGCTTGACATCCATGTTGGTACTCCTGTCTGCTTCTCGAAACTGGGGGTGAGCCCCTCACTGACTATGGATAAGTACCTCATAGAAACCCCAATTCAGAAAGTCTGAAGTACCCCTTTAATGTACTTACGAGGACTTGTTGCCCTTGGTCTGCTCCTGAATCAGCTCTCCTTTTGGGTTGACTGTGAAGATCCGACACACTGGAACTCCCACCTCCTTATAGGCAAACACATCCTGCATGGAGACAAAATTAAATTTAACCACAAGAAATGATGTTCGTAAAGACAAAAGCAGCTCATATATTCAAATATAATTAGCTAAAAAACAGAAAGTATGTGTATAAAACATAAATGAGATTAAAAAATAGCAACTGGCCCTTTAAAAGCCACGTGAGATCATGAAATTTCAGCTCTCATGCATAGTACACACTGGTACACACTGACATAAGAGCGTTTAATAACATTAACCACAGATTTCCTGTTTGTGTTCCACCTAATGCACGTAATGGCAATATTTCTAGACTGAATGTTTTGATGGGCAAGTTCAAGACTGTGTGTTTTTGTGTGTGTTATTTTTTTGTTTTCTTTTCTTTGGCGAGGGTCGGAGACAGACAGAGGTTTGATGGCCGACCCACTGCTTCATCTGGGTGTTGGTGTTTATGCAGCTGAAGATGGGACGCTGTGCCCGGCTTGAGCTCTCTTCCACAGACGATGTCACATGGGCCCATACTCAGCCAGTGACCTCAGCTCAGGTTCAGCCCAGTACTGATTTCATATGTTTGTGTGTGCTAATTGATAGCCAGCGTGTCATGTTGATTTTACAATACATCATGTCTGCATCGACTTCTGGAAAAAGCAGCTCTCTGACATGTAAAAGCGAGTGCTTTAATGTCTGGGAGGCTGAAATCTTCAAACATTCATTAACTCACATTAGCTCTATTCCCAAAGGCCGCGTAGAATGGCTGCTTGTTATGCTGGAACAGGTTCTTGATATCTGTAAGGCATTCAATCTTGAAGATCTCTGGCTTCTTCTCAATGACCTCCCTGAAGCAAACAGACAGTTTGATTAGAGCAGCACACATATGCATGTCCTCATCATCGGTCATGTCTGCATTAGAGAAAACCTTGTCAGAAAAATGTGTACTTCCCCTCAGTCTTCTTTATTCTAATACATTTGGATTAGAATGAGCTTTTTCTGCCTGAACAGTACATACAGTTAATACACAGCTTTGTTGAAAACGTGTTTCTGATTGGTCAATAATTTATTTATTATTATCATTATTTTTTTTACAGTTTACTGTCAATATATAATTATAAACAATAATTATCATATTATCAAATTGGATTAGGGTTAGGGTTAGCAGTATGACAACTTGCTTGTGTTGCTTTAAAGAACTGATGGTTGCTATGTATAACAGAAGGCTGCTATGTATAACATAAGGCTGCTATGTATAACATCATGCTGCTATGTATAACAGAATGTTGCTATGTATAATAGAATGCTGCTATGTATAGCAGAATGCTGCCATGTATAACATCATGCTGCCATGTATAACAGAATGTTGCTATGCATAACAGAAGGCTGCCATGTATAACAGAATGCTGCCATGTATAACAGAATGCTGCCATGTATAACAGAATGCTGCCATGTATAACAGAAGGCTGCCATGTATAACAGAATGTTGCTATGTATAACAGAATGCTGCCATGTATAACAGAATGCTGCTATGTATAACAGAATGCTGCCATGTATAAGTGAATGCTGCCATGTATAAGTGAATGCTGCTATGTATAACAGAATGCTGCCATGTATAAGTGAATGCTGCCATGTATAAGTGAATGCTGCTATGTATAACATCATGCTGCTATGTATAACAGAATGTTGCTATGTATAACATAATGCTGCCATGTATAACAGAATGTTGCTATGTATAACATAATGCTGCCATGTATAACAGTATGCTGCTATGTATAACATAATGCTGCTATGTATAACATAATGCTGCTATGTATAACAGAATGCTGCCATGTATAACAGAATGCTGCTATGTAGAACAGAATGCTGCTATGTATAACAGAAGGCTGGTATGTATAACAGAAGGCTGCCATGTATAACAGAATGTTGCTATGAATAACAGAATGCTGCTATGTATAACATCATGCTGCTATGTATAACAGAAGGCTTCTATATATAACAGAAGGCTGCCATGTATAACAGAATGCTGCTATGTATGACAGAATGCTTCTATATATGACAGGCGACAGATGAAGTTCTCACTCTGGAGGAACATGTACAAACTAATCAATACACAGAGAAGTCTAGTAAATTTAAAGTCTAAAAATATTTAGTTTAGTCTTGCTTTCCCCTAGGAAGTCCAAATACCAGGGTGGTAGGCATGCCTCAGTAACATGAAAATAAAATAAGGAAGGCCATATAAATAATTAAAATATGTGCAACTTGAAGACATGACACAAAAAGTGTTCAACAAAACAGAAAGTTTGTTTACTTGTGTTGACTTTTGACTGTGCATAAACAGTCGCTTTGGCAATGTAACATGCATGAAATGACAATGGGCTTATGTGGCATTACAAGGCCTGTATTTTACTGTTTGTGTGTGTGCAGTACTCAAGGCAGAGAGTAGGTAGTAGTAGGAGATGTGCATATTAAATCAGCAATGCCAACAAGCCACTGACATTTATGTCCATACAAAACTATAGCTGTAACAATATGTGTAGTTTTATAGCTGTTTAATTATCTTGACATTAACTTACCGAGGCCAATAATTTTGCATCAATTACCAGCTAAATTGTGCTATGAATACAAAAATCCCTTTTCAGCATCACTTAGAGTAAGTTGATTGGACATTTTTTATGGCATCCTATAATATTCCCTCCACAGTTTAATGCTGCATGGAAATCAGCAAGCTGCCATTCTCATAACTTGCTAATCAATAAACATGTCTATTGTTCGACAAAGTCATTGCCTTGGCAGCTGTCCCCGTCTGTGGAAACACATTTCTCAGCTGTTCAGAACTGATTGTGAAAACCAGGGAACAAAGATGAAACAAAAAGTAAAGAGACAGCAAGAAGATGCTGAACATGACTATATTTCTAGTAGCTAATGGCAAGGCTGCCAACACAGTTAACGCTTATTGCGTTAGAATTCACGAGTTTGAGTTTTCTGTAGCCTTAACAACCTCAGTATATGAAAAGATTATTATAATGAATGGGGATTTGGAGAGGATTTTGAGCTGGAGAAACTTGGGGGTATCGAATGTGAATTAAGTTTGCAGACAAAAAGGATTATGCTTTGAAAGGAGGGTACCATGGGACGGTATGGAATCACAATTAAGATTCATGATGGATTTAATGCATGTGACCTTGGCTTCTTGACACTGAAACTGGTAGCCATTTATGTATTATATGTTCCTGTACCTGTGGAAGGCAGAGAAGAGGCTGCTGGGAGACAGCATGAGAGGTCCCCGGGGTAGAATGATGCCTCCATCGTTGACCCACTGCAGGTAACCTCTTGTCATGTCTGCCATGCCAATAGCCCGCGCTGAGCAGTACAAGAACTTGTAGCCGTTCCTGCAAATGGGGAGAGTGGTGCTCATTAACGGTTGTTCCAATACAGTTTTAATATCAGGACCGTCATTAGCAATTACTAAGAATAGCACTTTAATAAGACCGGATGCTTTCATATAGTGAAAATGACGTACCATCCTGCCATTTATTACACATGTTTATCCTTGAGGGTCACAGAAGGCTTGGGGCCAATCATTCAAAGGGATCTTACATAGAGAAGATTAATTCAAGCTCATATTCACACTATAAAAGGCGCCAATTAACTAAATCAGCATGGAAAACAGAAAGACGGGCCCCAGTTAGCCATACCAATTCAAACTGGATCTATGTAATATATTTTGTTGGGTTGTGTTCTTAGATTATCCCAAATGTTTCCAACATTATTTTAATTTAAACCCAGAGAAATCTGAAATTTCATTCAATTACTCAATATTTAATCAACTTTACATTAACATTCTCATTATGTTATTTTTAACACAATTGTTTCGAACACAAACAGCACTGGGCTACCCCATGAGTAAATTTGACACATACAGTTAAATGCAGTAGTTGTATGAGTAGTCAACTCATCTAATGGCAAGTTGGCAAGTTAAAATTATGTTAGCTAAAGTTACATTAGAATGAAATGACAAAGTTTTATTCCCATCACTTTAAGTCACATTAATACGTTAACTTGACCATTGTCAGATTGATTTCCATCTGCAATGATGGCGGTTATTCAATGAAGACAACAACTGCCTTGATCCCACACTGCTTTACGTCATCAAAGCCCGCTGCGGCAGAAATGACATTTAGTGTGTTTAAATGTTTTATTGCCTGTATGACTAAAGCAGCAAAGAGAGGTCGATATTAAAGTTTCTAAACCCACAAAAAGAACCACAATGAGAAAAGTGGTCACACACACTGACATGGAGTTTCATTATGTTTTTAGTTTGTACAATAATTCTGTCTTGATTACACTAAAACTTCCTGAGTCATCAACCTCAAGAGCACCCCACGCAAACACTGGGAGTAAATATCAACTCCACACTGAGACTATTGGGAATAAAACCCAGACAGTACTAACCACTGACCAACCATTCATCCTTCCTCTGTGATTAATCAGTGTTCTAGTGCACTTACTCAGCGACTGAGTGGTACAGCTTTGCAATGCCCTGGTGGGTCCAGTCCTTCCCCAGCTGTGGCAGAATCTGTCCAAACACATCTGACCTGAAACATTAAGACAAACGCATGGATATTAGTGACATAAAGTCTGAGATGACCCCATCTGTCAGGTACATCACCGAGTCACAGGCTCCAAAAACGTAGCAAAGAAAACATGTGCATGATCTGTAGTTAAAGGAACACTCCACCGTTTTTTCATATTAAAACATGTTATTCGGTCAAGTAAGACGAGTTGATACAGACCTCTTGCGTCTCAATGCGTGCACTCAATCGCCCTGGCGCGCGGCGCCACTTGGCTAGCACTTAGCTTAGCCCAGTTCATTCATTAGGATCCAAACAGATGGACAGTTAGAAGCGACCAAACTCCTCCACGTTTTCCCTATTTAAATACAGCTACACGAGTAGTTAAACGACCAAGTATGGCGACACAAAATAAAACGTGGCGCTTTTCTAAGCGGATAAAAAGGATAACTATAATGTATGTATCAACTCGTCTTACTTGACCGAATAACATGTTTTAATATGAAAAAACGGTGGAGTGTTCCTTTAAGACCATTCAAAGAAGGTCACATATAGCTCCATAATGACTTTACCATTTTATCATAAACACAACATTATGGACTGTTCTCAACTAATGAGGATTACTGGCCCATAGGGCTGGCACTGTCTCAACTACAGCGTATAGATGTGTGTGCTTACAGAATGAAATGTAAATGGGCTCATTATAGTCCCCATGCTCTTCGCCCTGTTACTCAAAGAAAGCCACATGTCACAGGTTGGCCTAAAGGGTCACAGAGATAACAAGCTTCACTTAATCTGACCCTGTTTGATGCTGACTACTTATAAACCTCATAGAGTGGGCGTCAGGCAGATCAGACTTGTGTCAAAAGAGATGGAGCTGGCTTTAAGCTAATTAAAAATCTTAGTACTGGATTATGGACTTAATATCTGCTATTTGAGAAGGACCTGTACGTGGCAGTGAAGTTACTCAGTAAACTGCACAAGATGATTAAGAAGGTAATTTAAATGTTCTGTTCATCATCATCTTTTCTTTCTTTCATTTAATCATCCAACCGATCCAATGTTCTGCAACAACTTAAAGCACTGTTTATTCACCTACTGGCCTCCAACTGTAGAGATCACACTAGTCGTCACAGAAGAGGCTTTATTTCACAGTGTGTGGGCAATTTATAGGCATGAGGGACTAAAAATAGCATCACACATCTACAGATGCTGTCTTCTATATGTGCATAAATTACTTACAATATAAATGCTTACAGATCATGATCCAAAAAGAGGAT
This sequence comes from Centropristis striata, assembly GCF_030273125.1. Taxonomy (NCBI): domain Eukaryota; kingdom Metazoa; phylum Chordata; class Actinopteri; order Perciformes; family Serranidae; genus Centropristis; species Centropristis striata. Next base: position 35,592,280 of record NC_081527.1, read on the forward strand.
GCATCACGTGTTACAGAGGTACTTTTGCATGATTTTATACTGTATATTACAAAAAGTGCAAAAATGTTTTAAGATAATCAGTAACAGGTTGTTTACTCCATATACAAATCCCTATTCACCATTTATTGTGAACATATTATGGCCATGCACATGCAGCACATATTATATGTAACCTACCAACCCAAAGTCCTGGACAATGTTTAGAGTTTTAACAATAGCATACTAGGTTTGGGCAATGGGACTAGGATTGACACGATGCAATGGCCATTGGGTTTTTTGGGGGTAATTTTTTTGTGATTTTGTTCCTCCAGCTGTCTCTCAGCATGCAGCTAAGCAGACTTCAAACAAAACAAATCAGAAAGGATCAGATTTTCAAATGTCCCCACTGTCCTTTGATTGTGTGAATAAAGCTTACCGAATCTAAGTATAAATTGGAGATATTTCATCAAAAATCACTTCATTCTACACACATTCTACATTTAAACTTTTGCCAAAACTAAATATTGGTAACTCTGGTGGGCAAAATCTATATATAGATTAAATTTTATGTTAAAATAAATTAGCAACAAAATTCAAATTATGTTTTTTTTATATGATTTATAACAGCTTGCTGAAGTTCAGGACTGATACTCATGCTCATGAACCAGTCGTTGTGAGTGACTTGCAGAAACGTACTTGGTGATGGTGCCATCAATGTCAGAGATAATGACTTTGTCGTCCCAGTTCCACAGGTAGATGGTGCCCTCGCAGCGGCATGTGCCCTGATATTGGGTGGTGATGCTGAACGTCACATCATTAGGTCCCTCCTTTAGTTTCAGACTGGCCTGGTAACACAAGGAAACAGTGAAGGCATGTGGAGGCACAGGCCGATTCATTCACTAACATGTGCTCCAACAGTGTGGGCATTGCTCCCCAGTATGATTTGTTTTGCCACAGTACAATGAACATACACAGGTCTCTAGAGCCCCCTACAGACAGTGGAGCAAACACAGTGGAGCAAACACACATGCAGTTTATAGCTGGTCAGCAGAGGGAGCTCTACACTACAAAATAAACCCATTGAAGTACAATCTCATTGAGTGCTCCACACTCAAGTTTTTTTTTTCTGAAAACCAAATTATCAAATAAAAGTACAATTTCTCTATATTATAAAAGTAACTGGGTGGTAGAATACCATACTTTTAACCCATTGAAGCCTGGAAAGCGGATACGTCGTTTTGTAGTATTTGTATAAGCTCTCAAATACGTTTTGAATTTAATTTCTATCTGCTACAGAGGCTGAAAAATCTATTATTTAGTAGGAAGCGTTGACACTTCTGTTGAATTTCCAGAAAAACTTCAGGTTTTAGGGGCTTATTTTAAAATCGCCCAGAGGTTTTACAGGCGTTTTAGGCGTCAATGGGTTAAAGAGGCTGGCTCTGTGCTTTCCAAGGAAAAAAACGTGTGTAAGAAAGTACTCACTATCTGATCAGAGGAGAGGCGTAGTGACTTCCTGTAAGTGTGTGGGCTGGGATGGTGCTGACCATCGACAGGCTGCAGTCTCTCCTGACAGGATGCAGCGCTCACCTCCTTCGCCTCTTCATCGCTGGATGAGTCTCCTGCTTTAGGCCTACAGGGAAACAAACAATTAGTGCCATCTTTTTACGGTATACAGATAAATAGCTTGAAAGCAAATTAGCAATGAGTGAATTAACAGTCTGAAGCTGCTTAAATACACTCAAATCAAATTTAGGGGCCCAGCTGATTACTCAAATTATGTTTTCAATTTACAATTAAGCTTTTGAGGACTGTAATTATTTCACGATCATCAAGATGACGCGATTATTGTGCTGCATTCTGTTTTGCAATGATGCTCGTTTTGGCTCTTGTCATAAATCCAGCACACCCTTTTCTTTACAGTGATGCGCTTTGCTGAAATATGTTGAGTCTAGTTTACCCAAAATAGTTTTCAGTGATTGTGGCAGTGCACTACAACATATTTGATGCATTTTATTTTAGTCCAATTTATTTGTATTTATCATTTAAATATATTGAATATATGTTTAGTGGTTTTCAGTGGGATGTGGAAGTGTACATTGCAACATAGTTGATCTTATTTTAATTGTATTTTTTTTTAAGTTCAATCATACTTTTAAGTTCAAAATCCACTATTAAAGCACAATAAATGCATGATGTTTCCAAAGTTAATGAGTAAATGTATTATCTTGCTATTGACCCAATAATTGTGATATTGGAGCAGCCCTTCAGGATCTGCCTCGTAACACAGCCAAAAGCACTTTGTTTGTAATTCATTCTCTTCAATATTATGTGATTATACGGAGTTGCCATAAAACAAAGCTGTGGATGTACTTTACAATGTCACGCAAGAGTTCATCATGTTACTAAACTTGAATGAGTATTCATAAACCTTTGGAACCACTTACGGCATGGGCAGTTTCTCCTGAGAAATGGAGGGTCCTTCCTCCTCCAGATGAGACTCCTCCTTGGTTTCAAGCTTCGTCTCCGACTGGAAGAATAAACAGAAATTATCCCAAGAATAAAGTTTGTACAAAAACAAAACTGTAAAAAACGTTTTTGTTTTTATGGTAACACATGCACACCTGTTTGATTGTACTATCTGCCCGCTTTCGCCAGAACCACCAGCGACCTGACTTCTTTGGCATTTTCTCCTTCACCCAGGCCTCCTCTGTAGCCTAGAATAAACAAGAAGACAGTCAATTATAAAGGTAGCTACATATTTACAATAATCCACATGTACTGATAATACATAGAACAGAAAACAAAGATGAAAGTTACCTTTGGTAAGTTCTTCTGAAATGCTTGTAGACTGAGAATCAAGGGTGCAGCTAGTGTCCAATTATAATATCTGAAAACAAAGGCATTTGTTAAGAAACACTATTGACCACGCAATAAAAAAAATGTATCTCTTGTACTTGTGAAATAAAAATGCTCACATACCTATTTCCTATTTTTACTACCAGGTTGGGGTTATCTATAATTGCTGGATTTTCAGCAAATTCATGATAAGTGATGATATGCTCCATGAATCTTTCTGCCAAGACAAAAGAGAGAAGAACGTTAATTAAAAGACAGCAGATGAAAAGGTCAGTGGTGCTGATCTACATCATCTTACTTAAAGCCACACAGAAAGGTCAGGAAATTTATTCTCGCAGCCACATCGCTGTGGGTTTCTAAGAAACACTTCCATAAGAGTGTATGACACATGAGAGAATGGACTGTTAAGCTTCAGCCTCAATAAAATGGACACTTGTGGCCTTATAGGGAAATGTGTGCACAAGTGGGATTGTCCCTGTGGAGGTCTGTGAAGTTGGGCTTTGGTAGGTGGTCGTGTTGTCCACTTTTTTAGGTTTGGGTGGTCCTGGTGGGTGCCTAAGGCTTCTGTGTGGTTTTATAAACCTCTCAAAGTCTGAGAAAACCACAAAAAAGCTTAGTGCATTGCAACATTATGAAAGAGAATAATACTGCATGCAATATTCTCTTCATATGTTTTAATAAAGATGTTTCTATTCTATTCTATATCTTTGTTACAATTGTGAGTGCCATCATTATTATTGCTATTATTTTTGTTGGCCATTAATGACATTTGGAGGGGGGAGGTATTGATTTTGAATGCTGGTTGTATTGATCTTGTTGCATCTTTTATCATGGGAAAAAAAGTCTCAATAACATGTCGTTTAAAGCATTTTTACATATGCCAAGCCAATTTCTTTCCATGCAACAGAGCCTCCACCATAGTGGCATGAAGCCTTCTAATGACGCTAATAAAGTAAATTAAAAAAAATATTAAATTGAAGAAATTTATTATAGTAAATAAAAAAAGATATTACACAATGGTTTCAGTATGTCTCTACTGACTGAGGGTAACTTTCTATCCTGCAGAAAAGCACTAAGTGCACTTTCAGCTACATTTTTTATGAGTGGCATTCTGGTGTACCTTTGGATATTTCAGCATTTTCTGTGAGGCCTCCACACAGAGAAAGAGTGACGTCTGGGAGGTCACTAGCTGAGTCAGATAGACACTCTGTCCCGCTGTCGGCTGCTGCACTGCCGACCGACTGTGGAGACTGTGAACCGGAGTGCATCTCTGAGTCCATCCAGTGCTTTGTCGCTGCCTCAGATTCACTGGAGAAACAGAAGAGTACAATACGTCATGATGCTTGGTTTAGTTTTTAAAATAGATCACATTCAGCTTGTAATTTTTAATCAAAACAGGCCAGGAAGTGACATTAATTAGGTGCCCCTTTCATAATCTAACCTCTTAGGAAAATATCTTGCAGCAACATCAGGTTCAAGTACATTCAGGTCATCCAGGTAGATATCCTCAGGGCCTTGATGCTGGCTCCTCTTTGGGACACCTTCATTTAACAGAAGTATTTATCAGTAAATGTGCAATTACAACTAACGAAGGAAAAGGCTGAAACGAAGCAAGTGGTGACCATCGTTGTACCTTTTTTCTTCGAGGGGGAATCGCTCTGTTGGCTGCTGAAAGGGGTCGAGGTTGCCACATTGGGTGGCAGGACATCTATAGGCTCTGTGGGCGTTACAGGACTCACAGAGGTGATAGTGCCCATAGATGTGAGAGGAATCACAGGTGTGACAGTGGTGATGGGGGAGCGTGGCTCAGGCTTGACAATGGTGCACACCGAGGAGGAAGAGGCGCCATCTCCCCTTTCGCTCTCGGTGTCGTTCTCCATGGCCTCGGAGCTGAGGATGACGCGGAAGTGGGTGTTTTCCGACGGGGTGATGGTGACTGTTTTTAGAAGTTCTGGTTTCTCTTTTTTGGTGACCTGGATTTTGGATATCAGGGGGGAAAAGGTTACTTAGAAGAGAATATTCAGAGAACTATAGGGTTCCCACACATTTTCATGGACAAAATTTCAAAACCGTTCCACGACTTTTCATGCCCCTGTAATAGAATTTCAATGACCAATCATAACCATGTTCAATTCACTTGAAATACTTAACCCATTGAAGCCTGGAAAGCGGATACGTCGTTTTGTAGTATTTGAATAAGCTCTCAAATACTTTTTGAATTTCATTTCTGTCTGTTACAGAGTCTGAAAAATCTATTATTTAGTAGAAGCGTTGACACTTCTGTTGAATTTCCAGGAAAACTTCAGATTTTAGGGGCTTATTTTAAAATCGCCCAGAGGTTTTACAGGCGTTTCAGGCTTCAATGGGTTAAACCTACAGGCACAGTTATACAAAAGTACATATTTCTTGGTGCTCTTAAGACTGATAAAGATTGTTTCAGTCATTAGAGAGCCATGAAATATTAAATGTACACTTGCCAGGTATTATTGAGACTAACTCCAGTCAAACATAATTTCAGCTAGCCAACATACATCAAGGAAAAGACAGAACACAGAGAAAAAAAAGACATAAATACTTATTAGTGACGACAGCCATTGGCACATATTGGAGCTACGTCACACCAAATACATTTGCCATTATGTGACATCAAATGGAAGATTATCCACAGAAGATTACTGTAACAATACATTTCATTAAGAAAATGTAATCATGACTCTACCAGGTTTTCCATGACCGTGGGAAACCTGAAACTGTACACCGCTGAATGTTTGTGGAGAGAGAGGGGCTTACCCTGGTTGTTTCTGGAAACTCCCCCCAGGTCCACTGCATGTGGGATTCGGCTCTGAGCAAACTCTCGGAGGGCCTGACCATCAGTTCTGAGTCACTCTTTGGGGAAAAAGCCTGAGACAAGCCGTGACTAAAGAGATAGATTGAGAAAAGCAAACAATCAATAAGACAAAGTCTATTTACGTGTCTCTACCACACCTTTTTGCTGATGGCTCTGTGTTAATGTCAATACGTACCTGTCATTCGTCGGCCAGTCCCCGTCAGACATTGGATAACCATCAAGGCTGTGTCTGGCTGCAGGTAATTTGGGGTCAATGTCACGCATTGTGGTCACTGAGGGTGACCTAAATATAGGAGAAACAGTTCAATAATTAACTCATGATCAACTTTTGAAGCAGAGAAATGTTTAAAAAAAAAAAAAAAAAAGATGTGACCCTGAACCCACCTTGAGACATGCACTGCAGCTTCCTCATCAGAGCTCAGGTCCATCTCGAAGATTTCTTCATTTTGCCCAGTGCTGGACATAGCAGCAGTGGTAGCAGCAGGTGCGTTAGCAGCAATAGCATTACCAGTAGTGATTGACATGGGCGGGGTCAACTCCTCTCTGCGGGGGTCTCCTTTGTGCTTCTTCCTCCGTCTCTTCTTCTTCTTTGTGGCCATAGTGCTCGGAGCAGGAGGCTCAGGTGGGTCTTCTGGGTCAGCAGGGTCATCCTCAAGATCTTTTGGTGCCCTACTGTTCTCCACCTCTGAGATCCAGAACAGGTGACTCTCGGTGGGGATTGGAGAGGTGGCCAGGTGAGCAGGGACAATCTGCTGAAGGATCAGTGAGAACCATGAGAATAAGGCTTAAGATATCTCTAAACAAGTGCAAATCAAAGCAGCATTAATGATTTATAGTGTCCCTTCCTAGACTAAAGTCCAGAAGAACAGGGTTGTTACTGTCACTGTTTAGTTGTCACTATGAGAGTTAAGGAAGCTTGAGAGCAACTACACAACAGCATTGGAGTAATTATTTCCTCACAAAAAACATTTCAATATACCTGCACATCAACATTAGTGTTGCAATGGGTTGGAACATTTCCAGAAAATTTCCAAGGGAAGTTCAATATAAAAAACACGTGGGGGAATACACAGATCTTATGGCCTGTTTCGGTTAGAAGTATGCCTATTATTCAGTAAAATTCCAACCCTCTGAGTGTACAGTGCATTCTCCCATCACAGGTGCATCCCACACCACTGCCAACAATACTGCACTGCCTGAGCCGAAGGACTGCATGCTGTCATGGATGTTTTGATTATAATACTGGAAGGAATGCGTTTTAGATTTGTTATGATATTTCAGTTAGCCAGCAGATAGCAGCCTAAAGTCAAGCATGCAGTTTATAACTTGTTTACACCTGTTGGGATCTAACTGAAGAGTTTCAATTAATCTAATCGTATGTAAGATGGGGTTTTTTTCTGTTTTTTTTTCTTCTTTCTTCCTTTTCTCTCTTATTTCTTTCTTTTCTCCTTATTGTTGTATAGATTTATGATTATTTTAAACTCCAAGCTATATTTATACTGGGTTTATTTTTATTTTTTGCTCAGGGTAAATGTATATTGTAATTGTTTGTAATTTTATTCCATTTTGTAGATGGTGTAATTGTATATTGGATTTTTATTTTTATTGTGATTTTGTATGTAGTTGTAAAAGCCCAACTAGGGACGGGAGTTGAAAATTAGCTGAAGCTATATCTCTGTATGCAGTACATCAGATGCATGCCCTGTATCTATGCTAACTGCATTGTCCCCATCAAATAAAAATAAATTAAATTCTTTATTGTAAAACAATTCTTCTATAAAGTAGTTGTTCACTTCAGGCCCTAAATTTCATAGATTCCACTTTATTTGTGAAAAAGTGTGAACTCTGTATATTTGATAAATTAATGGATTATGTGTTTATGATATGGTAAATGGTAATCCTGTTCATCCCCATGGAAAGTTAATATTTCTGGAATAATCATGATGGTTTTGGGGTTAAAGCAACGAGAGATGCGGTCTTTCCAAAGAAGTGTGTACAAAGAAGTGTGTACAAAACCTGAATACAGTATGATCATCCATACGAGTATTCAAAAATAAAGCTTCAAGGCATCATCATCAAATGTCATTGAATTATAAATATATCAAAAGATGAAAACGTTGGCTGCTCATCTGAAACACCAAACAATCTCATTTAATAAATTCTCACTGCTTCAAAGGCAACACAACAAATTAGAAACCTGGACAGATGCTGCTGTTTATGTATAATAGAAAGATCATTTGCATTGCATTCAATATCTCACATAAAGAACTACTGCGGTTTGCATAGTACAAACAAATCTAAATTAGTGTTAATTAAGCTGCAACAGTATTAGTATTTAGTTGTATGTTTTTAAATGATCAGCTTCATTAATCCGTGTATTTTTACTGGGTGCTCACATTCAGCTGCTCAGATTCCTGGACAAAAAAGGCCTCTCCGTTGTCTCCCAGCTTCATGTGCAGCTCCACTGGCTCTCCATTCACTTCGATGTCAATCTGGAAGAATTTGGCAGAAGATGGTAAATGGTAAATGGACTGCACTTATATAGCGCTTTTATCCAAAGCGCTTTACACTACAGACTGTGCTCATTCACCCATTCACACACACATTCATACTGGTGGCCGAGGCTACCAGGGCACACTGGTGCCACCTGCCACCATTGGGAATTCATTCACACATTGATGAACGCAGCATCAGGAGCCATTTGGGGTTCAGTATCTTGCCCAAAGATACTTTGACAGGTAGACTGCCATGTTCCCACACTGCCCTTCCGTTCAATGTGCGACCGCTCTACCAACTGAGCCACAGCTGCCCACAGAAAGATAAAAGAAATGAGAGGTAGGCAATCAAAATCACACTGAAAAAGGCGTTTGCCTGATATCTAATCAGTATGCCTGTAACCACCTATATACATCTGATTATGCTTTTTTATTTGATCTAAAAACAAATTGGGTCTTGTATTGTTGTATTTCCAATACATTACATATCAGGCCTGCAGCTTCTCACAGCACCATCTTTCTCCCGAGGCTTTGCAAAACCTAATAACTGTATGAGTCCTCTGGGCATGCATTCTGTGGACACTGCCAATAGAACAGGGCCATTGATGTTTGCTGGGCAAACCCCCGGTGGACCTGAGGCCATTCTGAAACTTGACACCACAAAAACAAAAACCAGATCCCGTCTGGCAGAGACCATAAAGGGGGCAGAATTTGACTCACAAGTGCTCAGCCCAGTCTGAAAACCTGAAACCAAATCATCAATATTAATTCTCAACAGCCACCAACATCATGTGGGTTTCTTTCTCTTTCTCCCGTGAACTGTCATATTGTATCTGTCGTTTTTCTGATGTCCTTTACTGCCGGTGTGGTTTTCTCAGCAGCCTCAAGATTTAATTTCACCCCCTCAGGGTTGCTAAGGGCAATTTATGTATGGTGAGTGATGGCTCGGAATTTCAATGCCCAATTAATAATGAGCCAGAACAAATGAGGGTCCTCTTCCGCCGTTCACAGTCGGGGACAGGTTATGTTCACTTGGTCGAGCTGTGGATTTGCCAAGACTTTGCTGGATTACTGGAATCACTGGAGGCAATGGCTGCCTGCAGATGCTTAAAATTAAATACACAGTTTGTAACTTCTGCCACTAGAGGTGCCTCAATCAAAACAAAAAAACTGACTTTGATGAGGTTGTGAAGTAGCGTGGGATCATGAGTGGTTGTCTTGCTTGTTAACCACATTTACTCAAGTACTGGACTTAAAGACTTTAAATTTTGAGATACTTTTATGTACATTTATGTAACTGTATACTTCTACTCCACTACATTTTGAGGCAAATATTGTACTTTTTACTCCTCTACATTTAGCTGACAGCTTCAATTACTTTTTTACTTTACTTTTAGTGAATAAATGATTACCCATTTTTTATAAATGAAACCACTTGAAAGTTTATTAGGTAGTTAAAATGAGCGGAGTGGAGTCATTTCACAGTGTGGTATTAGTACTTTTACTGAAGTAAAGGATCTGAATACTTCTTCGAACACTGTCCTTTTTACTTCTTTACTGTTTTTTTTTTTTTTTACTTTTCAGGTCGAGATTTAACATAAAAGATGCGCGTGGTGCACATGCGCGGGGCGATGCACGCACCACTTCACCACGTTCACTACTTTAACATAAGATAAAAAGAAGTGCATAAAGCCTTCCTCTCCATAAGAGTTAACAAAAGTCATGGTCCAGACAACATCTGTGGGCGCATACTCAAAACCTGTGCAAAGCAATTAAGCCCTCCTTTCCATTACATTTTTAACAAATCTTTAGAGGCACAACTAGTACCTGAGGTCTGGAAGGACGCTGTGGTTGTCCCTGTTCCCAAATCCAACAGCCCCAAAACCCTCAATGATTTTAGACCAGTGGCACTCAATTGTAATGAAAGCATTTGAAAAATTGGTGAGGTCTGAAATATTAAGGAAAACAGAGCATTCACTTGACCCTCTGCAGTTTGCTGATAGACCCCGTAGGGGCGTGGAAGATGCCGCAGTCACTTTACTTAATTTAATTTTTAAGCATTTGAATAACAGCGGCTCCCATGCCAGACTCTTATTTGTTGACTTTTCCTCTGCTTTTAATACAATCTAACCCCATATTTTAACCACAAGGCTGCTAGAACAGTTTGAGCTGAGCAATAATCTGGTAGGCTGGATCCCTAACTTTTTAACAAACAAAATACAACACAGGTCTCAGTAATCATGCAAACTTTCCAGCCATTCTGTGGCCTCATTATTGAACTTGATTATTTACAGTCATCTGACACAGAGTGCATTTAAGTTAGCAAACATAATTTTAGGTTGTCTGGGTCATGGTCTAGTTTAGTGGGGCTTGTAAACAGGACGCAGTCGCTCTGACAAAGTCTGCTCATTATTAGCCAAAACGCACTTTCCTTTATTATAGCGCCACCTAGTGGTGGAAATTCAGGATGACAATAGATTATAAAGGTGTGACTTATATTCAAAGTTTCATGAGTTTTGGGGTATGTTCAGGCAGTGAAAAATGCGATCATTTGGGAAGAAGAAGAAAAAAAAAAAATAATAATAATAAATAATAATTCGCAATACAATAGGGACCTCGCAGGTCGTTGCCTGCTCGGGCCCTAATTAGGTCTCTATTGGTTTACTGTGTTGAAAAAATGGCAATTAATGGAAAAAATGCTGTGTTACTCATATAGAGTGTAATTTTGTGACATTGTATGACTATTACAAGTAATCTTTGACATTTCATCTGGTGTCTTTCCAGAAATCAGAGCAACTAGAGGGAGTAAAGGTTATATAACACCACTGACAGATGATCAAATGAAGTGCACCTTTAGCTTTACATTGGGGTAAAACACATAGCTCTGTTATTTTGAGCCTTTTTAATGCAGAAATGTTACCCATTATACCTAGGCACAGTATGGGATTGTTTCCCCCTGACAGCCAATGTGAGTTTTGAAGTTTGATCCTACTTCTGTCCAGAAGAACAGTAAACGGAAGGAAGGAGGAACTATTTATGCATGGCCGACTTAGTTTTTTTAAAACTTATTATCCAAAATGTTTTTTTAGGATTCAAACTGTGCTTTAAAAACATTTCTGGTTGCCAACCAAAGTGACTGGTATATGGGCACAGACACACTATCCACAGCCAAAATTTAATTAGTATTTGGCTGGAAACTTCAGCTTCAATCCCACTCTGAATCTTTAAAAATATCTGCATGTCAGGGACAAATATCACATATTTTTTGTGGTCCAGTAACTTCTAAAATATATATATATTTAGTACCAGCCCTCGAGATCTGATAAGAGAGCTCAGGGACGCATGCATAACTGTTACACAACAGCCCTCGTTGTTGAGGCCTTTCGTCTTCTACACGTTTTCTCCCCCACCCACACATTCAAGTTGTAGAGCTGTTGCCATAGGAACCACTCATTCAGACCTCCCTTCAAGCCCATCAGCATTCTGGGTAGGTGGTGAGACAGTGTCAATCCCCCACAAATCATCACCCACTCTGATCCTCAAGCAAATAAATAAGCTTTCTTCAAGTCAGAGTGCACCAGCACTGCGCTAAGAATAGAAATCAGGGACAAGTTCACCATTGATAGTGATGTGGCGTGAAAACACATGAAATTATAATCGCTATCTAGTTTTAGCCATCATTAATTACTAAGTGAACTCCCTAGAACATTATTATATGAAAAATGATAAACTCAAAGAACAAGGAAGGTTGTGTTGCAGATTTCTACTGCAAATATACAAGTAGATCTTTAAAAATGCATGGTATTTAGCTCTTCATTTACCTACTACAACATGAAAACTACAACCAAAACAGGCTTAAGTTGCTCTCCCTACCTATCAACTAGGCCAATGCAAAGGTGCTACAAAAAAGTCATTTTCTCAAGTGAGGGTTGAGTGCTTAAAATAGCACCGTTGTTCCTGAACTATGACTAATTGGATCTTATCTCCGGGGAAGAAAATATAGTAACAACCAATATCCAGGAGGGAGAAAAGCCCAGAACATTCAATCAATGTTCTGCAAACAGAACCAAACATTTCCTCAAATGGTTCAAAGATGCTTCATTGAAGTGATTGATTCTGCCTGAAGCCTCTAGACATGAGAATGTAACTTAACAGGAAAATAGGGCAACTTATATTTAGTGATACACAAAGATGACCCAAGCCACGGATCCCTTTTAATTAAACACTGTTTTCTACAACTTATGTAAAACTGACATTCAGTCTAGCTTGTTTAAAGAGATAAAATTTCATAAATGTAATTAAATACTAATGGCCCGGCATATAAAAACAGTTTGTGTAACTGGTGTTTTTAGTTTCGGGTCAATGTCAACATACTGATCGGAGGTAGTAACAGAGATGTTCAATTGGCAAGGCTGTTAGAGATGGGATCAATATGAACTGGTGGAGCGGGCAAGATGGAAAATACCGGATGTACGTAATTTGTGGGAAGTGGAGCGTATCACCAGAAACACGCCTCTCACTTGAGTCCGACAGTAATCGAATCATGTTAGCAAAAAGCAAGACAAGTTTGTCTCTACAGCGATAAACAGCATGAGAGGCAGTTCTTCCACCATCATTGTTTTGAATTCACTTGCCGCTGTGGTCGCTGATTGTACACATAGGGCCGCTGCTCTGTTACACGCCACTAATGCCTCCTCTCACTTTGTTCCACAATGCAAGAATGCAAAGTGAATGGGCGCCAATATTATACTCTTGCAGAATCAGTTTGGAAGTCATGTCTTATGGCTTAATGACAACAAAGCTTATAACGACACTTTTGTGGAAATGCAGTATGAAAGGGCTACTGATAATAGTGCCATCACCCCGTTTAGTGCAATACACTACCACATTAAAAACTAAAGCCTCACTCTAACAGACTGCTATAGTGTGTGGTTGTTCAGAGAGAAGTCAAGCCTACACTGCCCTGAAAACGTGTGGAATAAGCAAATGAGTAAAAACACCTGTGTGGTGAACACTGGAGTGTACAAACTTAGTAGTCAGTAACCTAAAACCTGAAAACAATCCGGCTTAGTTTGGACACAACTACTAGCCACAGTTGTGTCTTTCTATGCTGTATAAAAATGCATATTGTGAAATACAGTAAAGATTGTGAAGAAATGGGCTTGTGGCTTCAAAGATAAACAAAACATTTTCTCAATGGGGCATTTCCTTTCCTTCTGCAGATGTGTGAGCTTCATATGAATCAACTTGTACACAGGAGAAAAATAAACACAAGATAATTCTTGAACTTACCACTTTCTCTTTGGAGCGCAGAACACCCAGCTTGCCAAAGCGCACATGAAATGGTGAGCACTGGTAGGTGCCATCTCTCTGGCGGACAACCACAACATCGATGCACCCAGACAAAGTGGCCTGATTAATGCCCTTATACAGTTCTTTCACGGTTACCAGCACCTGACCTGCCAGCTGGCCCACGTAGTTCATGGTGTCCGCCTGGAGGGGAAGGAAAGAAGAAAATATTAGCTGAGTTAAGGGAAAGAGAGGATAAGGAAGTATTGTTCAGCAAGAGTTCAGAAGAGGAGACCGTTTTGGCTCTTACAAGTTGTGAAACCTAATAGTTTTCCACTTGATTTAGCACTCGCTCAGCCCTTCCGCTGTTGTCTCTTGTTTTAAGTATCTTCTTTTGGACATTTGCACGGCCTTATTTGTCTTTTGCTTTCATCTCTCAGCTCCCTCTCGCTCTGCCTGCCTGCCCTGTGGTGTCTGTTATCTCCTGACCTGTATACAGACTGCCAGAGCGCCACTGTTACCCTGTCACTGGCCGCTGTCCCACATGAGCCACATCAGAGAGGGGGGCTGACGGCTGGGCTCAAACAATGAGAAGAGACAACCTCACACAGAGTTCCCACTGGCCTGCTGCAGTGGAAGCAGCTGACTTCCTGTTTACATTCATAACCCTCTGCTAAGTAAATCAAACATCATACAAAAAGCTTAAGTTCTGTGCCTATAATTATTTGAACTTGGATTAACCGTTTACAGTTTCTCAAAGCACCCTTTTGTCACTTGGGAAAAGCATTTTCTGTGGCTGTAAATTCTTTTACAAGCAATCTGTTTTGCCACTAAATCAGAGAGAAAATACAACACAGGCCTCAGTAATCATGCAAACTTTCCAGCCATTCCGTGGCCTCATTATTGAACTTGATTATTTACAGTCATCTGACACAGAGTGCATTTAAGTTAGCAAACATCATTTTAGGTTGTCTGGGTCATGGTCTAGTTTAGTGGGGCTTGTAAACAGGTCCCCCTGCTGACTTCATTCGTTTCATTATGCAACTTGAAATGGTCCTATCTCACACTGACCTTTTGTTCACAGTAGCCATTAGAGCAGTGGGGGCTGTTGTAGAGTAGAGAATAGGAGGCATTTGTGCAAGGATGGCATCATGGAAAGTGGGAAACTGGCATGATACATTACACATAGAGAGCAAGCTAATGAATAGAGATAGCAATAAAGATTGTGATAATAATTCCCACATTTCTACCCAGACACAGGAAGGCAGCTATCATGAAATCAAACAGACATAATGTAAGCTGACAGATCAAAGGGCTGCAGAGGGGTTTAGATGATTTGATATGAGGCCTGTCAACTACAGGAAGCTCTCAGTTGTTTCAAGGAACTTCACCCCACATTCTCAGAAAAAGAGGATGGAAAAGCTATGCCCCAGTTAAGGCACTTTGTTGACATTCACTACAGTGACACTCTTCTGGAAGATAACACAAAGCTACAATCTGAAGTAAAGTAAACAGTCACAATGAAAACACTGTTGCTTAACTTCAATGCTCGTATGAGGGAAAGAAGTTCAAAACTAATAAAAAAATGTTATTGAAAAGCTGCACTGTTTATTTATCTAGCCCCACGGTTCCTTCAAAGGCCCTGAACATTTTATTCTGAATAAAACTGAAAACTCAAATATCAACAATCTGCTCAGTGAAATGAAATGGAACATCTGGAAATGGTTTTAATCTATCACATGGCAGCTATATGAATTATAAATACATGAACAAACAATATAAAATGCTGCCAAACAACATGGTAATGATTACTACTAATATCACTGTTTACATATAAATATGAATCACTAAAATGAAGGCAGTGTGATTACAACCGCTGTTGAAGTTTCTGTATCAAGTGAATTTAAAAAAGCAGTTGTCTTTCAGCTCATGCCTTCACAGAAAAAAAGACCAACGAAATTAAGTTCCAGACAACATTTATAGATAGAGTTAGAGTTAAAAAAGTTGTTTAAACAATACAACCTCTCACAATGAAACACACCTGGCTGTCTTATCTTTCCTTCCTTCTCCAAAGACAGTTTTCTAATTTATTGTTAAGAGCAGAAGAGATAAGAAGAGAAGAAGCTGCTTGATTCAAGTTCTCTGAACAACAAAGGCCAAAGTGACCTGCTGCGAGCTAACCTGCACACTTGAAGATAAGACACACAGCCAGATCAAACTTCAACATTGTAAGTTGTTATATAATAATATAATAAAAAGAAAATATGGGGAAAATAGAAGCAGTAAATATGGAACTTCCACCAAAATTATCATTAATGGTTTTATAATCTGGTACTCTCTGGTATTCTAGTTTAAATATGATGTTTTAGACTGCAAAAGTCAAACTTTAGTCATATTTTTTTTATATCTAGCTCAATGCATATAAGAACTTGCTGCAAGACAAGAAGACCGAAGAAAATGTGTTTTGTGATGGTCAATACAGCCATGACTGGTAAACAACACTGTCAGGGGTGAAATATTCACCAGCTGCATGTTATTGATAAATGTTGCGATCAGGAAAATTATGTAGACATTTGGAGCATTTTTTTTTTTTTTTTACCAACTTCTAACTTTCCCTTTCATTTTGACACCACAGAAACTCCCATTGCATGTGCACCAAGTGCAAAGCTCCTGCCCTCTGGACTGACATTGTTAAACCAAGGGCAGAGATATATGAAGACATCTGTCAAAAGAACAAGCTCCAAACTACTATGAACGGGCATTATATAACAGGGAATATTCTACATGAAAAGCAAAAATGACCCTTACAAAGGAGCTGTCTGGAAAGGTGCCAGTACTCAGTTATCTATAAGCCAATCACATGTGACAAACCGGCTTCTACCCATTGTCTTTTTGTCCTTCTTTCAATGTCAACTCGGAAGTTGAAGTATTGACAACACGTAGCTACAGAGCCAGACCCCAAATTTCCAATTAAATAGGACAGGCTTAGTATTTTGGAAAATAAATGACGAGCAGATTAGCCAGGCGATGCAGGCTTAATACCAAAAATGATGATGATGCATTTTTAACATCTAAAAAACAGGGACAGAATACAGCAAATCTTTCACCAATGCAATACATTTTAGTATTGTAGTAATGATACTTAAATATTGTTGTTAAAGTGAGAACCTGTTAATGATATTATGGTTTGTTTTGGGGTTGTTTTCTTTCTGCTGTTTTTAAGAACAGCCTACTGACCTATTGTTAATCTGAATCTTCAAAATTTAACTTAATCGTTAACCTGACTGTGGCTTCATGTGCTGTAGAGCGAGCAACACACCAGCTCTGTTAGACAAATGGTTCTCATAAATCGGGGTGGAATTACTGTACCGCAAAGCACGGTGTGAGATGTTCTTTGCACTGTTGTGTTTAATTTTATACATGTCTAGCATTTAAAATATGATAAATATCAGCTATTTGCGTTTGGTAACATTTGCTCTGTTAACTTATGAAAGGTTATTTTACATTTACGCTTTTTTGATTATTATGTTCTTAATTACTTAAGAATAAGTTGACTAAAAATGGAAACCATAATTTGAGTTTCATCGAACAAAGGTTGATAATAAAGAGCTATTAGTTAGTCTAGACAAATATCAGCGCTTGTATAAGAGTGTTAAAATAAATGGCTGTATTATTTTCTCTAAGCTCGAACATAAAAAATAATTTTCCATCTCCGTAATATTGCCAAAATCAAACCTCTTGCTTTCTTGTTGTGATGCAGAAACTGTAATAAATGTATTTATATCCTCCAGACTTGATGATTGTAATGTCTTTTTCTCAAAACTGTCTAGCAGTGCAACTAGTGCAACTAAGTCTTCAGCTTGTTCTGCAGCTAGAATCATGTAATCATATAAAAGTTGTGTTAAGCCCTGGTCACAGTTTCCACAACACAGTAGTGAGTATGTAGCCTTAAAACTCACATGATCCATCTGATTCACTGTGGTCAGGTATCAAGGCACTAGGCTTGGCTACAATAATAAGGCAATAAATCCAAACAAGCTGCCAAACCAAACAATACAGTATGACTAACTATTGTATTGCCCTCCAGCATCAGGCCAAAGCTGTGACCAACTAACAGACCTGTCAGCTCTGACTCACCAGGGACCAAGACGACCTCAGAGACAAGGAGTCATCCTGTTCACTATTGTCTGTGTTGTCCTCTGTGTTGCTCCCCAGGAGCTCCCTGTCCCCCCAGGACCTCTGCCTCTTCATCACTTTTAGGAGAGCTCCAGCTCTTACTCTACCACCTCAGGATACTCCACTGGGACCGATGTTTTCCTGCCTCAGATTACGATGATAGCGCCTCCCTGCCATCCTGAATCCAATCTCAACTGTGGCCCACCTAATCACGTTGGAATAACCCTCCCAAGGGTAAATACCAGCACTTTGCTATCTGACGCCATTGCGCAACACTGTCATAAATATTGCCATCCTTCTTATGGACTTTTCTTTGCAGGATGTGCTCATTCAGCCAACTGACAGGACACAAAATGCTCAGCCAATGGGATGACATCTTTAAAGTGACGGACCGTGGCTGATAAGGGACAGCTAGTTCCTGTAAACAGCTATGCAATGTTTTTCCCTGATAAGAGTGCGAGCTCAGGTTAAAAAACAAGCAGCACTCCGCAGCGTAACGTTATTGCATGTGTCAGTCACATGTACGATACGGTTGTTGCTGCGTGTGCTTGTTATTGTGCGTGACTAATCATAAAAGGGGGGGTTGATAACATTGATTAGCTACAGGAGTCAACCAGGGAGCTACTCAGTGTACTGGACTTCAACATGTTGATCTTTTGTGGCTCATTAACTTTGACCTTTTGGCATCCCAAACATGTGATCAAAAATTAACAGGTGAAATCTGTAAATAAACACAAATGGGATACTCTCTGTGGGGATTAGTCTATATTAAATATCAATACAGCTTGTTAAATAAGCTAAAGTTCTAATTTTATCCGTATTGACATTCAATACAGATGGAACGGGTACACTCGTGAGACTGTAGTCCAAGCAATGATGCATTTAAACACGTTTTTGTCATCAGGAGGTTGTCACTGGTCCGACTTCCAGCATCCTCCTGCCTGTTTTAGCTCCTAAGTGAATGCCGAGATAAACATACTGCATGAGGCTCTTCCAAAAAGGCCTCATCCCCACTGTCCCATCTGCTAAGCCTTTTCTAAACATTATCAAACAAAACACACAGGCCTACTGGGTGCAAGGCTGTTGGTTCATCCTCCCTCTGTGCTGGGATCTATTCTGTGTTCGAATATTTGACTAGAGTCATGCATAAAAACATTAATATTTCCTCTTGGAGATGAAATATTGTACTGTGTACAGAGACACAAATAACCCAGCAGCAACCGAATACACTTACGTCACTAAAGTCCTCACATTTAATAAATACACCCTGTACTGTACCATTAAGAATTATAAGACCAGACATTTGAGTGTTGTGGTCCTGGTTATATAATTATGGTCTTCATATAAAATGATCCAGTGCATATTTGCTTTGATGGAGTGACAAAAGAATCAGTCCCGTGACTGAGCGGGCCAACCAGACAACACAAGGTTCATATTACACCCTCTAAAGTATTAGGTTACACGGATCTGCACCAAAATGAGCTTACTTATTATGCGAGTAACATAAACCACAACAACTACAACCTTAGACAGACAGTGTTGTCTTTCATGTTTACACATTCTGCAGTGCCATAAAAACTAAGCTTTAAGGATTGAGGCTACACCCTGTGAGAAAGAAGAAAATGCAAAATGTTTTTTTTTCTTTTAAGTGAAGGTACAAAACAACCCATTAGTAACTCTTGCTTCCTCAGCTGCTGTGAGTGTAGAAAAAGGAAGTCTGTGCAAAAACTGTTCAACTTCAAAAACCGCATTCCACTTTACTGAGATGTAATTCAGATTCACTGTGTAAAACTCAAAAGACCCAAGTCAATTAACTTTATCTAGGGTTATTGGGTACACTGAGTTTATGATTGTACAACAACATTCCTGTTATAAATCCTACCTGCATGGGTTGAATGACTTTATGGTCATTGTGGAGGCTTTAGTTTCTGTTACACTATAATGTTTCAAACTGGTAGGTGTTTTTACTATTTAGTAGGGGAGGGCAATATGATGATATAGTCAAAATTATATAAAAATATCTATTATGGCTCGACAATATGGAGAGAATCAAATATCACAATATATTTAAACAAATGCTTTTATATTGATATTGTGATGATGCTGGAAGATGGACCATTTGTGCTTTTACATAATATTTACACACTTATATTTTTGATGAATAATACTAATCATCATAAATAACCATTTTAAAACTAGGAAAAAACTCTTACGATATCCAAAACCTATGACGATATATAATCTCAAATCCCAATCTCCACACATTATTGATGTACTGCCCAAGCCTAATGTCTATTATATATAATTTTCTTTATCATTACTATCAAAATGTTGAAAAATCAGCTGCCATACTGCATTATGATCCATGGGATTGTTTTGCTAACATGAAGTCTGAAGTCCACCAAACTAGGCTTTATCGTGTTAATATATAGACTATAAAAATATTTAATAACCAGAAAGCATGCTGTATGGCAGCGGTTCCCAAACTTTTTTAGCCGCACACCCCCTTCTATGTCCCAACCAAGTTGACGCACCCCCAATCCCCCACACCTTCAAAAAAACCCAAATACAATAAGCTTTTTTATAGCCATATTAAAGGCGGCATGTTTAATCATGCTCAAATGACAATGATGTAATAAAATAATCACGATCACAACAATGCGGTCTCGCATTTGAATTAATCTGAAACACTGTAACACAGTTTCAATATAATGCAACAAAGTTATGCGCAAGCTTCCACTTTTAAGAGCAAAGAGGATGATGACAGGCTCAGGATCAGAGGCAGAAAGCACATAAGTTGGGGAAATGTTATAATATTTTGAGCTGCGTTGAACAAAAATAACTGCTTCTACGCTTCATTTTAAGATGAAGTGCATTTTGAATAGCCTGCATTTGTTTATTAATTAATATTACAGTTTTTGATTTTACATTTTATAAAGGAAATGTTTATTTACACTTCTTTATTGTGTGTGGGGAAAAAATTTAATTAACAGACTGCCATTACATTTTTCATCTCCCGCACCCCTTAGCGGCAGCTCGTGCACCCCTGGGGGTGCGCGCACCACAGTTTGGGAATCCCTGCTGTATGGTGATGTATAAAGTTATCGGAATATGAGATAACTTAGGGATTTTTTAAATGTATTGTGTAGACTATTTAGTCTGCACAATACAGTAACAGCTTCACAAACTACAGCCACCAGTTTTGCACAAGTTTTTGCTAGTAAACATTATATACTGAGGGCAAATTAGCTAAAAATGTACTGCTCATCATGACGTGTCATGATACACAGAGAGTATTTGTTTTGTAAGGTTACCTTGGGGCATTGATAGATTGACTCTGGTCAATAAATAAGTATCAGGTTGTAAGACAGTTTAGACTATTTAACATTATACATTAACATTTGAAAACCACTGGAGGTTTCTGTGTTTTCACACACCACCCACAGGCAGGTGTTTTGTTTGGTGAGGTGGCAGCACTGCTCACAAACACAACAACAACAACATCTCTACTGATTAATACAGAAAGTGAATTAACACAAGAAACAAGCTAGCTTCATGTCGCACAATTTTTGGGGCTTAAAATGCTAATTTCGGAGAGATTAAAACTGCCATATTGCTTGATTTAAATGTCACCAAGCGCTCTAACGTTGCATGAACGGAAATACGGAAATAAACAGAAACTAAAACCGTGTTATGAAATGTGTTTACTGTGTGGTGTTATGGTTGTCATTAATAAGAGATTCAAATCATAAACAGTGTGGCAGGAAATAGTAAACAGGGAAATAAATGAATGGAGACGGAGCTCCGCGAGCCGTTTTACCCGCAGCTAGCTCTAATGCTACCGTACGGTTACCGTTAATAGGAAACGGTGAAACGGTAACAGCCCCATGCTAACGCTCGGTCACCGCTTTCAATGAACAGTGGTCACGGTAATTATTAGCGGGATATGATGAATGAATTGCCAGTCTAAATAGGTAGTGTCTCTGGTTTACATGAACCTAGAATGTAGCTAGATATGTTAGCTAGCTTACAGGCTAGCTAACATTAGCATACGGTACATTCGGAAATACGCGTTACCATATATGGCAGCGGCCACCAAACGGCTAAAATCCCTGTTTACCTTTCGGTTGCTCCGGTGGGATGCTGCCGCAATGGTGTCCTCAGTGAGTCCCCATGTTTTTGAGCCTGTACGGGTCCTGTGAAGCCTCCTGACGTGTCCGTGCCTGGACCACCGTGGCGGACTGGTTTGGCTGGAAGCAGAGAGCTGGAGTTGATGGGACAGCGGCGGCGCTCACACACACACACACACACACACACACAGCTGCTGTGACTTCTCTATCCAGGGTTCAATTAGAGGCTTCCTCCAGCGTCTTACACCAGCAGTTCTCAACCTTTTTGAGTCGCGACCCCCAATTTTTTTTTTTTTTTTTTTTTTAAATGTGTTTATTCATTTTTCCTTTTCAACACAGACAAGCAAACACAAAACTTCAACACAACAACGCTTAAGCAACAAACAGTGACTCAGTTACACACAAACAGTATTCATATTGACAAAGTACATAAATAAGAAAATAAAAGGAAATCCCATTATTATGACCTTCCAGGGAATCCCTGTAACAAAATGGAAGATACATCGTATTCCAAATAATTCAAATAAGGTTCCCAAACTTTATAAAATTCGTTTGAGTTTGAATGTAATGCACAAGTCAAGTATTCCAAAGGCACTAAATCAAACAGCACTTTATGCCATCCCCTAACATTTGGATCCTTATTGCTAATCCACTGCAACAAAATATTATTTCTAGCTGCAAATGTAAGAATACAGAACAGTCTTGGATTTGTTAACCTAACACCTCTAGCAGGTAAGCCTAATATAAGAGACACTGGGTCCATCTCCAACTTTAATCCCAGTATATTTTAAATTTCTGTTAAGACATTAGACCAGTATTTCTGCAGCTTACAGCATGACCAAAGACAACGTGTTAGAGTGCCAATTTCAGTTTTACATTTAAGACACATTGGAGACAAACTATGGTCGAACTTATGTCTGCGATTAGGGGATATATGCATTCTATGCAAAATCTTAACCTGTATTGATTTAGCACGAGTCGCGACCCCCAATTTAACATGTATGTTGTCCGTGACCCCAAAAAAGAAACAAAATGACCAAAAAAAGTCAACAAAATGACCAAAAAAGACACAAAATGATCAAAGAAAGACAAAATGACCAAAAAAA
Source organism: Centropristis striata (assembly GCF_030273125.1). Taxonomy (NCBI): domain Eukaryota; kingdom Metazoa; phylum Chordata; class Actinopteri; order Perciformes; family Serranidae; genus Centropristis; species Centropristis striata. The sequence continues at coordinate 35,615,159 of NC_081527.1, forward strand.
AGACACAAATTGACCAAAAAAGACACAAAATGACCAAAAAAGACACGAAATGACAAAAAAAGGGAACAAAATTACCAAAAAAGACACAAATTGACCACAAAATGATTGAAAAAAGATACAAAATTACCTAAAAAGACACAAAATGACCAAAAAAAGGAAACAAAATGACCAAAAAAGACACAAAATGATCAAAGAAAGACAAAATGACCAAAAAAAGACACAAATTGACCAAAAAAGACACAAAATGACCAAAAAAGACTCAAAATGACAAAAAAAAGGAAACAAAATTACCAAAAAAGACACAAATTGACCACAAAATGATCGAAAAAAGACACAAAATTACCTAAAAAGACACAAAATGACCAAAAAAAGACACAAATTGACCACAAAATGATCGAAAAAAGACACAAAATGACCTAAAAAGACACAAAATGAACAAAAAAAGACATTAAGTGACCAAAAAGACTAAAACACATTAACACATGAACACTTTAACACAGTGGAGACAGAGCTGACTTCCAAAATGATTTGGCGACCCCCAGAAATCATCTCGCGACCCCAATTGGGGTCCCGACCCCAAGGTTGAGAATAGCTGTCTTACACAATAGAGTGGAACATTATGAAAAGAAAACATCCTTTGACTTATAACAATGAGAAATTATCGCAAAAATAATGATCATCAAACTAATGACTTAGTTTCTCAAACTAATGACTTAGTATGACAAAAAAATGACTGAATATCTCAAAGTAAGTATTTTGTATGTCAAAAAAATACTGACTTATTTTCTCAAAATAACTGAATATGTAAAATAATTGCTCAGTGTCGTAAAATAACACTTAGGATTGCAAAACATTATTGTACATTTCAGAATTATGACAGAATATGTTAAACATATTAACATAATATGGTGAAATAATTATTATCTTGAAATAGGTTAAGAGATAAATGTTTTATTTTGAAAGTCATTCACTTTTAATAGAGGCTACTGTCATTATTTTTGAAATGGCAAGTTATTATTAAGCTATTCTAAGTCATTTATTGAGATATTAAGTAATTTTGTGGGACACAAACTCACTTTTTTGAGACACAAAGTCATTTTTTTGCAAAACAAACTTTTTTTGAGATATTTAGTAGTTTTTGCATGTCATTTTGAGAAAGTTTCTCATTATAATTACTTAAAGATGTTTTGTTGTTTGTTTTTATCACAGGGCTAAGTTTTCATTTTATTTTTGTCTTGCACTGATATAAATGGGCTTCCATAGAACTTCTATGAGTTCTATTAAAGAATACTTTGCCCTGAGCAGCCCAGTTTAGAGGACATTCATTGACAGATGACACAAAGCAGTAGGCGGGTGAGAGGCAAGCTGATGCTTGGGACTTTTGTCTCCTCTTTAACGACTCATTGTGGGCCCAGCACCCCACTTTTAGAAACTCACGATGAATGGCGGCAGCAATGAAAGCAGGCAGAAATCAGATGCCACCATTAGAGCAGCTGTTTTCTAATAGGCCATCATTACTCCCCCAAAGCCTTAAGCTTGTTGCGAATCAAATTAGTTAACTCTAATGGAGGCAATTTTTTTTCAATGAATGAACTGTTTATGGAGATTATGTAAAGACAAAGAGAAACCTCTCTAAAGCACGAACACTTTTATTACAAGGAGTGCCTTGAAGGGAAAACAGACTTGTGTTTAACCTGTTAATTACACACACCGAATGCTGCAGGGCATTTTCTTTATGGTTTCCTCATGTTGCACTTGAAATACTACATTCCCCCACATTCAATACATTTCTTTGACGGCGTCTGACATTCAAATGATAGTTTCCATTGAAAGACGTCCAAAAGAATGCAAGTTATACCTGCAAGAATGTGCACACAACTTTGTAGGCCGCATGAGATACCGTGCATGGAGCAGTTTTAACTGTTGTGTTGTCATCACACTATTCTCAGTGACTTCAGGGTTTACCTGCTCTACCTCTCCTACAAACTGTTGTAATTATTGACACATGCAAACAGTACTTCAACGTCAGATAGCAAACATGCTCGCAGTACAATTCAAACATTGAGTGCTATAATCAGTGGAGCATGTGACATATCCTCTGACGTTTTTCCAATGCCCAACAACAAAAAGCAAATAGCTGGTGGGAAATTCATTAAATTAATTTATTTTTTACAGTGTGTAAACCTCAGACATGACTTGGTTTCAGAGGTCAAAAGGTTTTCCAAATGTAATACTGTAATAGTAAAAGAAAACCGCACCTTGCTTGTGCTGGCCTTCATTGCTAAAACAAGGATTAATGACAGGTCAACCATCTCGACCATGATTAAACAATACATTTACAGACAGAAGACATGTCAAGCAACTAAAAGCACACAATTTTCCTCTCGGTATCACTTTCATTGTTTGCTTCCTCGACAAGCAATACCCAAAGCTCTTTAGCCCAGCACATGAAAAAGGCAGGAGGAAGCAGCTGTATTAATCATTTATTTAAACTGCTCAGTGCACCGGCATGTGCCGGGGTAAAATGCTTTGGAAATAGCCCAGTCGTTCTTTGTTTTTCTGCTTTATTTCATTACGCTGCATCATCCTTTAGCCTTTCTTGGCCTCCTCCTCCTCCGGGTTGTAGACGCTGACGGTGAACTCTCCAGCCTCTGTGCCGTACTTGTTCTTGACCATGAGGGCGTATTTGCCAGAGTCAGCTGTGGTGACGGCGTCGATTGTGATGCTGGCGAATTTGCCGTGCTCAAACTTGAGTTTGATGTGGGTGTCAGATACCAGCTCCTTCTCGTTCTTCACCCAGCTCACCTCAGGCGCCGGCTCGCCCCAGACATTGCCAGTCAGGTTCAGGGACTAAAGAGAAAAAGAGGATGGCAGAAGTTTGATGACTGTCATATAGATGTGGATTCACAGAGTTCAGAGGAAACATATGCTTGAATAATATGTCTCATGCAGGAAGTCATATTTGAACAATTTCTTATTTTTGTTGTATACACAATGTGTTCTTATTTTGTTTGCATCCATTGATTTCTGGGATTCACTAATGTTTCCTTATCTTTTTTTCTTCGCTTAGGTAAGAGAACATTTTATGAGTAGTAGAAAGAACTCTTAAAAAACAAAATTACATTTTTTCATATTCCACAAGTTATTTCTCCAACTCAAGGAAACACAAATTTTAAATTTGAAGAACATGAAAAACATGCATGGGTATATTATAATTACATTTAGATTATTATATTATATAGATTATCATATATATATATATATATATTGCTGGGTATTTGATTTTCCTATAATGCCAGTACTGATGCTCCTGTTTAATCATGTTTACTTTGTTCAAGTTAATTTAACAGTCTGTCAATTTCGCTACTACTTCCCTTAGTTCTTCTTTTTACAGCTCTTTTTGGTGGCATCTCTCCAGTTCTTGGGCATGTGCCAGATGATTTGCAACTGGCACAACACCTGCCTTTATAAAGTGCTTAAGCGGCATTGCCTAAATGCTAATAAACATTTATGCTCAAGTGATATTTATCATTCAGCACATCTGGACAAGAGCAGATTTAAGAACATTTGGTGCATCTGGAGAACAGAACAACTAAGAACAGAGCATTAATTAAAAATATGAGAGAAATTACAATAATGGTGCTTCGTGAGGCCGAATCCCAAGGAAGAAAAAGGTGAAACAGAGAGGTTAACGTAATCAGCACAGTGAATACCACAATACTTTACCTTGCCCTCTTGGATTGCAACCACATCTGGCAGGCCTCCAACAACGCGAGCACGATCTAAACAAGAAATACAAGAGTGAGCCTAGAGGCAAATTACCTGGAAAGCATTTGCCTGCTGATAACCTAATATTAACCTAAATGACTGTCAAACTGGTAAGTGAACCCTCCTTCATAAATAATAATATTATGCCATTTTTAAAGGTATATACTATCAAGGATTTTCCTAAAAAAAAAAAAAACGCATTGAAAGTCAATCATCTCTAATGAGCCATGACAAATGTGTGGCAGTGTCTGTATCTGCAGAGAATCTGCCCTCTTCATTTTTTTTTCATTTTTTGCTGTTTCTGGACGTCATCCTTTGTCCACGTAGCTTTGAAAACAGCCGACACAGCACGGAAAAAAATGCAAATATAGCGAGGAGAAATGTCAAGTGGACAAAGCTTGTTTCAAGCCTTGGTTTGCTTTCAACTGTGTTTACAAATAGTAAGTGACAGTTCCTACTTTATTTGCCTTTGACTAAACTAAACTGTGTGTATACTGTATGCATGAATGACATTTCAGCTCTGGCAGGAAGTTATCTTTCTTCAATCCCACATTGTAGAAATAGCGCCATTAAATCTCATAGAAAGCATTTTCCATAAACGAGATCTTGATATAATGATAACCAGCACACTCATGTATCTTCAATTCCACTGGAAATAAGTTTAAAATTCTATTAAAACTGAAATAGCCTCTACGTCCATACATCATGTCATAGAGCAAGGTCTCTTGAGAGCAACAAAAGAATAAATAACCACTTACTTCTCTCTGCGATGGCTGCCGCCCTGCGGAAGGAAGCAGACACACATTGTTAGAAACATCTTAAAACGGTATCACAGGGCAGAAATGCTTTTTCCCTGGCTATACAATTCCAGGAAATGTATTTTGAGTGCTTCTGAAAGGCCTCACACAGTACATCAGCGTCTATTTAAAGTTTGTGATGACTCTGAATATTTATTTGTGTAAACATCCTTTTCAAACAGAATTACACAACAGAAGGACCCAGTCAGACGACTTTATTTACTTACTTGAGCCTTTGGAATTCTTCAAATGCCTCTTCCCATGCTGCAACAAAGAAACCCAACTTATTATTGTTAATAGATGCATTAAAAATAGACAATAGGATTTTTTTTTTTACAAATCTGAAGTTCCTTGTTTGACTTTAAAAGTTTCACTCACCCTTGCCGGACAGATCAAACACTCTCTTCACACCGTCCTTGCCATCAAAGATGTCCATGGTGTATTTGCCCTTGTCCTTCTCAGTGGGCTCATTGATCTTAAGCCAAAGCTGCTCTCCTGTGACTCCGGACTTAACTCTCTCTGAAGCGGCAATCTTACCATCTCTAATGGAGAAATGGGTAACAGAGATCAATTAAGGCTGGACTGTTTACTGAAAGTATCACTGAAAAGCAAGACTCAGGCAGGAAGGCAGTGAATGCAGCTTCAAATCTGCACAATCATCCTAGTAAACATGAGACATCTGATACAAGTGACCTATATCACTACCAGTTGGTGAGATTTTGTCCCCATCTGTGGATTGTTTTCACATAATTCATTGGAAGATTATACAGAAGAGCTGAGTGACAATCTTCGTCCAAATCGTCCCATTTAAACACAAATACTGTACAATATTAATCATCATAAAATATTTACCATACCCCAAAATCAAAAATATTCCTTTTTTTCTCATACCTGTGGTTCTATTTATCTGTCTGGAATGTTTTGGTGTGAGATATTGGCTGCCTTCTCTTGAATATAATAATTTATATATTATATAATAATGCAATAATGTAATGGCTTATGGTGCACGAAGCAGAAAAAAATAAATTTGAAATAGTCAAGTACAATGTCCCTTTCCTTGATACTAGATTGATAAGTAGCACTACAGGTAAGAGGAAAAATATGTATTTTTGATTTTACAGAAGAGCTGAGTGACAAACTTCGTCCAAATAGTCCCATTTAAACACAAATACTGTACAATATTAATCATCATAAAATATGTACCATACCCCAAAATCAAAAATATTACTTTTTTTCTCATACCTGTGGTTCTATTTATCTGTCTGGAATGTTTTGGTGTGAGTTGCCAAGTGCTGGAGATATTGTCTGCCTTCTCTTGAATATAATAATTTATATATTATATAATAATGCAATAATGTAATGGCTTATGATGCACAAAGCAGAAAAAAATAAATTTGAAATACTCAAGTACCATGTCCCTTTTGATACTAGATTGATAAATAGCACTACAGATAAGAGGAAAAATATGTATTTTTGATTTTAGAGTGAACTGTCCCTCTATGTGTGAGAGTGAAACAATATTTATGAATGCAGCGATTCTCCCTCATATTACATATTGCTTTACTAATTGGTACCAGACTTTAAAACCACAGTACTAACATTGTATACAAGCAAGCTTTAATATCTCTGACAAAAAGCCTTTTCTTTTTGAGCATCACATGGCTGGAAAACACAACCAACTGATTAGAGAGAGACTCAACAACATGTTGTATGTTACTTTATCTAGAGAGCTGGAAAATGAGCTGTTGGAGAAACAAAAACAATAAAACTATAATTAAAGGAATAAAGTACAATAGAGCAAGTGTTTTAAAACGGCAGTCAAACAATTTCACATTTTTGTTTTTTGCTTTTATTTGACAGAAAATACGGGAGAGAGTTTTGTGCATTGGTTCGTGCCACTGCATTCAATATTCAAGAGCCTGTGTATAGCAGACAGGAGATAAACTAGAATCAGTGCCTCATGGTTGTAGTTGCAGTTCACGTCCATGTCTGTCTCGAGAGCCATGGCCACGGGATTAGTGCTTCAAATATGGATGTTGCTGCAAATAAACTACTTCTAAAAGCTACTTCTTATACCTGGATATTTTACATTTACAAATTAATTAATCAAATTGTCTGTAGAAACTCCTTGCACAACTATAGCACTAGAGGCTCCAGTAACGGTCAGCTTGAAGTGCCTCACCCAAGAACAAAGGCTTTATCGCGATCTTTTTCTGCCTCACTACCTCTGTTGCACTGAAAGTAAACAGGTATTTAAAAAGAAACTGAAATGTTATTTTATACAAGCTGTACATTTTTAAATGTTCTTACCTTTTCTTTCCTTTCCTTTTCTTACCCTTTTTAGGTTTATAGTGACTGACCTTACCTGTAAATGTTTGATATATTGAGAATATGTTTTTCTGTATATTCTGTGTTGTTCCTGTGGACCCCAGGAAGACTAGCTGGTTACTAAGGTACCAGCTAATGGGGATCCTTAATAAATAAACAAATAAACAAATAAACATGCATCTTTAACCCAGCAGCACACAAGATCTATACAGTCGGCACAGTTTAAAGGAGGCCACCAAGGATTACATCATCAGATCAGACTTCCTTGTGTTCCTAAGTTAAGGTGTTAAATATGTCCGAAAAAGTACTTTTGCGGAACATAATGATGTCATTGTGAAGCTGAACTTACCTTTTGGATATACCTTTTTATCCTATTAGATGTTTGTGCAAAAATAATAAGCGTATGGATTCTTGAGTTATTGGCAAAAATATGTTTGTGAAGAACAGTGATCTTTGATTTTTGACCTCCAAAAAAAGAGATCAAGTGGACGTTTGGGTCAAATTTGAATGAATTCAAGGCGCTACTGAGATATTATATTCATGGGACAGACAGATGGACAACCCAAAAATATAATGAGGCATAAAAAAGGATGTGAAATAAGTTTTTCATATTTTACATACTTGTGGAGCCAACCAACACGCAGGTCCTCATTGTAATATGTGACTTCGGAGTAGAGGATGATGCCATGTTCAGTACTGGTGACTTTGATTTCAGTGGAGGAGTTGGCTGGAGAGAAAATAATAAAAGGTAAGTGTTTATCTTTATTCAATAAAAATACATAGATTAATGGTGTATAATACTGCATGCAGTATTTCAGTCTCTAGCTGTTAATAGTCCACTCTGCTTCTTTCTGTGGTGCATCATTACCGTTTGGTATGTGTGAAGTTTAATGACTCACCAATAACCCTGAACAGCTCATTCATTACAGCTTGGTATCCTGAGGAAAAAAGGTCAATTATTATATTTTCTTTTGGAAGACTGACAGCACTGATTTCCACTTTTTCACTCACAGAATTCTTCAAAGAGACTTTACCTGCATCAGTCAGACTGAAGGAGCTCTTATCTTTGCCTCTGTCGTCCCTCAGGAAGACCTCGTAAAGACCTGTGTCCGTCTTGGAGATCTAGAGTTTGAAGTAAAAAGCAGCTTTAGTATCCTTTAGACAGCAATGAATTCCTTTCATAATCAAACAGAGTGGAATATAGTATATTTTCTGGGACAGATGACAAATAGTAGAAACGCCAGACAGAGACGAACAAAGCAGAAAAGGCAAGCTTTTCTCCTGCCCTCGATGCTGCAGGCATTAAAGGGAAAACATGAAAAAGGTAAGACGAGGAGGACACATGGAGAAAAAATAGGCGTCAACTTATGGCAGCAAAGATTATGTCCAGACTTTGGGTCTTGGCGGCGGGGGAACATCTTCTGCAGTTTTCTTTTTTCCTTCTTTTTCTGTCGGTTTCTCCTGCTTAATAACCCACTGTGAATTAGACAGATAAGCCAGTTAATGCAAATGCGGGTGACAGGAGTGGCGATGGACAGGCCGCCTCTCCTGAGCTCATGCAATGACACCAGCCCTCTCTTTATGAGTCATGATGATTCAGTTTCAATGTACAGGTACATTGAAACTTCAATATAACTCCACTGACACTAACATCAACTGTCAGCATGTTAGAAAAAGAGAGTTTAACAGTTTTAAATGTTGGAATAAATTGACCAGAGGAGTTATATTGAATATAGTGTCAGAAATGAAATGTATGAATGAATCACACAGATAAACCATATACTGTAATCACACTATATGGACATAAATGTTGAAAATCATGACCTATAGTTTATATTACAGTGATAGTCAGCGTATGGCCCACGGGGCATTTTACTTTGGATGTAAATAATGTCAGAATTCATAGGAACGCTTCAAAATAGAGTCTTTTTATCGAAGAAAAAAAAAGGCAAACTCAAAATAAGTTGATTGTGGTAAAGGTTGTGCACGATAAACTAAAGAACACATAATTTTAATGTGCTCACACTTTCAGTGGACGGTGAACAAAACTAATCATTTTACAAAGAATGAGTGTTGTTACATACAAGTACATGTTATATCTAAGTATATATCTCTATTTACTTCAAAATTATTTCTGTGTTTCCATATTTCTACTTAAGACTTGTTGCATTAAAATATAATATTGTTGTTGTTTATTTAGTATAGCGCACATTTTTATCTTTATTTATTTACATACATGCATACATTTATTTATATTTCTTATAAAGCAGCAAAAGTGATTTCCCCTCAGGGATCATTCGAATGTTTCTGATTCTATGAGGATGCGAATAAACGTAATAAAAATTAATTTAGTTCATAAGTTAATAAGTCTCCTAATAAAGGATTTCAAAGAAAGATGATGTATTCATGTTTATTCCTTTTATCTGATAAATATAAAAGTTTGTTTATTAACTGGCCCCTGGCCTCTTGTTATTTTGCCAAAGTGGCCCCGAGGCAATGCAAGTTGAATAACTCTGGTTTAAAATATCAAAAATATGCAACATCAGAATAAGAATTAAAAGTAAAAGCTCCAAAATAAGGGAGTCAGCTGTACCCAGCACGTCTATTCTAACTCCCAAGTACGACATGCTGACGTGCGAACTCCAGCAGGACTCGGGAACGTGAATATTTTTAAAAGTGTTTCATCATTTATGATTCTGTGTGTCAGAGAGGGCTGGTTGGCAGCGTAGCGTCTAGTCTACATCTACAATGGAAGCAGAGCTGCAGCAGAAGCGAAGCTTTCAGCTCTCTACTCATAAGCTCACGACTCCTCACAATGTGCGGCCTCTGTCTAATGGTCTGACCTTTCCAATATTAAAGGCCAGATCGCCGTCCTTTCTCTCGATTTTCTTAGCGTCCTCATCATCGTCGGCAATCTCAATGTTGTCCTTAGACCAAGTGATCTCAGTCTCTGGTCTGACATTTCCAATCTGTGGAGAGAAAGGAGACAGATTGGATTAAGTCGTGACACCGTTTGTGGCGCTTCATTCTTTAGAAAAAAACTTTAACAGCCGTTCATATGTTCGGTTTCTTTTCTCACCTTGCATTTCAGCAGCACATCACATGCTTGAGTAACAGTGAAGCCAAGGTACTCGACAAAGTGAGGACCTGTGGACGGAAAAATGAAAAATCATTATCGAAACATTCTTCTGGAATTAGCGTGAGTAATGTTAAAGTAAGATGCCTTACCTTGTTTCCTGACCCATTCTGCCCTCTCAAATTCAGATTTCTTCTGAAGCTCCCTGAACTCTGGAGAGAGAAAAGTGAACATGATAGTAAGGAAAGCTTGTCTTCTGCTGCCTCTCAGTGGATACACACATTAACTGCAGCAAATTAACAACAATATCAACAGCAAAGGCAACACACCTAGTTAAAGAAAGGCTTTTAGTGTACACTACCGGTCAAAAGTTTTAGAACGCCCCAATTTTTCCAGTTTTTATTGAAAATCAAGCAGTTCAAGTCAAATCAACAGCTTGAAAGGGTACAAAGGTAAGTGGTGAACTGCCAGAGGTAAATAAAAAAAGGTGAAATATAACGTACATTTCAGAATTATACAAGTAGGCCTTTTTTCAGGGAACAAGAAGTGGGTTAACAACTTAACTGTATGGAGTCTTGGGCTATTTTGTCCATTTTTGAATTATTTTCATGTCTTTGTAAGTCATTTTGTGTCTTTTTTTGGTCATTTTGTGTCTTTTTTTTGGTCATTTTGTGTCTTTTTTTAGTCCTTTAATCCAACATAATATGTGATTTTGAATCTTTTTTTTACTTTCAAAACACTATCATGCTCAATAAAGAATTTTAAATGTTGCAAATGTGCATTAATTTCAGAGTACACTGAGACATTAAACTGCATAATTTTCAATTAAATTCTGGAAAAGTTGGTGTGTTCTAAAACTTTTGACCAGTAGTGTATGTCTTCAAAGGTAATAACAAATCTATAGGCAATAATGTCATCATGGAGGTAAAAAACTGCATTTTTAGTATTTACCATCTCCAATAAGCACCAGGCTGGTTGTGCCCTTGGCCTTGCCGTCGACCAGATTAAAGGTGAACGTTCCCTCGTCGGTGACCTCCAGAGAGTCCATGAACATTTCAATGATGCCGCTGGATTGGTCGAAGTTCATTGTATATTTCTGGAAGCAGAAAGATAATGAGAACCCCATTGAAGATTTTTTTTTTTTTGAAGTTTTTTTGTCAGAGGACTTCATACAGATGCAGGTCCCGAGATTCAGAACTGAACTGGGCAAAGAGGATTTAAATCTCAATGAGTTTTTTTTACCTGGTTAAATAAAGGATATTTAAATAAAGGATATTGAGAAGAAGATCCAAAATAGAAGTGGACTCACAGGAAGACATGACAACAACTAGTGATTAACTTTGACTGCTGCACTATTCAGAGTATCTCCACACCCCGACACACCCGCTCACCACCCTCCCACCCCACTGGCAGGATCCAAAGGATGAATAACACCTTCTCCCCAGAGCCATGGACAGGCTGCTGAATCCTTCCACAGCGACTAGCACTGAGGCCTCAAATGCAATGAAAACTGCTGCTCTTAACCCATTGAAGCCTGGAAAGCGGATACGTCGTTTTGTAGTATTTGTATAAGCTCTCAAATACTTTTTGAATTTCATTTCTATCTGCTACAGAGGCTGAAAAATGTATTATTTAGTAGAAGCGTTGACACTTCTGTTGAATTTCCAGAAAAACTTCAGGTTTTAGGAGCTTATTTTAAAATCGCCCAGAGGTTTTACAGGAAGGTTTTACGGGCGTTTTAGGCCTCAATGGGTTAATGTAATAACTGTCAATGCTATGATTTGCTATGAACAGTGGCGGTTCTACACAGGGGCCCACCGGGGCCACTGTCCCTGTGAAGAAGCCCTTGGCCCCTCCTGTGGCCACTGTGTCAAATTGATAATAAAATGACCAATTTATAATGAGGCAAGACAGAACAAATCTTACCTATTTTTGGTTCAAACAATATCTCATTGTACACAAAAGGAACCCAGAATGTGTACATTGTGTAATGGTTTAATTGTTCAATACAAGCTTGTGTATATACAGTACAGGCCAAAACTTTGGACACACCTTCTCATTCAATGCGTTTCCTTTATTTTCATGACTATTGACATTGTAGATTCATCAAAACTATTAATGAACACATGTGGAATTATGTACTTAACAAAAAAGTGTGAAATAACTGAAAACATGTCTTATATTCTAGTAAGCAAAGGGTGGTTACTTTGAGGAATCTAAAATACAAGACATGTTTTCAGTTATTTCACACTTTTTTGTTAAGTACATAATTCCATATGTGTTCATTCATAGTTTTGATGCCTTCAGTGAGAATCTACAATGTAAATAGTCATGAAAATAAAGAAAACGCATTGAATGAGAAGGTGTGTGTCCAAATTTTTGGCCTGTACTGTATAAAAAAAAGGACAATTCTCACTGTACTGGACTTTCAAAAAAAAAAAAAGTAGTTGTGCACAAAAATGAGAAATGTCATTGTCGTACAAAAATAATTGTTATTGTTGGTAAGTCTCATTGTTTCAATCAATGTATTTGAATAAATATACTTAAATTAGATTGTTAAATAAGCTACAATAAAGGTTTTGAATGCTTAAATATGATCTTTGCCGTTTTTTTAATGTGCCCCTCTGATTAAACACTGGCCCCTCCTTGGCCCCGACAGTATTGTCATTGGTCTAGAACCGCCACTGGCTATGAATGATTTCTTTCATAATATAATTCTACAGCCCCATAGACGTACAGTATAGAATTATGACTATTCATATTTTTTTTTTATTTATGCTGCTATGTGAACTGGAATGCTGACAAACACAATTTTATGTTAAACATGCAATGCCAATAAAGCATCTTCATGATATCAATGAACAAGCCACGCCTCCTACCTTTCCCTGAGAAACGATGACATCATTAAAGACGTACTCCACTTGACAGGCGGAGGTGCATTTCTCCACCTGAGTCCAGAAACGCACACGACCTTTCTCCAGCAGCTCCATGGCCATTTGATTCTTGAAGGGAATAACTGGAAGAAAAAAAAAACATGTTGTTCAAAGCTCTTGTAGAAGCTCACCATGGCTTGGTAAATACAATTTTTCAAGATAAACCTATGTTTCTAGAGAGATTTTTTGGGGAAAGTAAGTGTGATAGAAATGCTGGTAACGCTTTATAATAAGGTCCTTAATAACCATTAATTAACAAGTAATAAGGCATTGTTCTCGCTTTAGATCCGGTAGTTGCAAAAAGCATAGTTAACTTATAGTTAACTTATAATAGATGAGCAATAAAGTTTATTTTAATATCAATAAGCAAACAAAATAAAATTAATAAAGACATAATGGGTGGGTCATGGGTGTTTTTAAATGATTAACACTTATATAAGCTTATAAACACACAATAATGTTAATAAGCATCTTGTAAGGCCTTACAAGGGCCGTATTACTTGTTAATTAATGGTTATTACAAGGACCTTAATATAAAGTGTTACCGAAATGCTTATTCTTAAACTAGATCTAAAAACTGTATCTGTACTTGATAAATCTAATCTTAGGTCTTGGTTCATGAATAAAGAAGAAGTGGTATTAGCAGTATTAGGGATGCCAGGATGTTACTGCTATAATCTATGAAAATCTTCACATATCCACTTAGCAAAATAATAGAACTGTCATATTTAGTTATTTTGTAATGTTCATTATTCTTTTCTCATATAAATATATTTATTTCAGAAAAAGATTGGCCTATTTTATTTCATAGGCTAGTTTTATTTAAGTGTTTTTTTTATTTAAATGTGCACTTTATGGGGCTTTGATTTTTAAAAAAAGGTACTCCTGTTGTTATACAGTATGTATGTTCACTTAAATAAACAGTTTCACTACTTGACATGTCATATTTGACTTTGACTGAACATTTGCTCTCACTTTGCGACAAATATATTGGGATATATATCGTATATCGATATTCAGCCTAAACATATCGGGACATGACTTTTGGTCCATATCGCCCAGCCCTAGTGCAGTGCAAACTATGCAACATTAAACTTGCATATTATAGAAAGTTATCCAGACATAGCTCTTTTTTGGTGCAGTTATGTAGCTTAATCTTCAAAACTAAAACTAACTTGTACCCACATTTTTGCTTGGGTGTTCATTTCAAGTAAGTAAGGTTTGATTTTTTTTTAAACGATTACTTTGTAATAATTTCACAAAAGTACCTGTTCAATGGAATGACTTAATATATCCATCCCTAAGCAGTGTAAGTGATATGGTGGGATATTTACCAGGGAACTTGTGGTCGTAGCTGATGTCCAGAAGACGCTTGAGACCTGTAAAGTAACAACAACAGTAACAAAATTAGTGACCTTTCAGCATCAACTACTAGGCTAGTGATATTTTTCTATTTGACAGTATTTATAGAAAAGCCCCTTTTTTAAGGGAGACAAAAACACTCCATGTCAAAAACAACCTTGTATGTGAAAACAGCTTTGACAAACACACACAGAATATTTTGGGACACACTTTCCAGACAAACACAGAGTGTAACAGAGGTCAATTTGATGCAGCTGTTGAAACAGGAGAACAGAGACTGGAGTATAAACAGTCCTTCAACCCTCCTCACACCTTTTAGCACCAACGTCACCCAAACAAATAACAAGTGAATCAAGTTTCGGGCACACAGGATCAGAGATGCCAAGACTGTGGGCTGACTCACCCTCCTCAGTCAGCGTGTAGCTGGAGGAGATGCCGTCAGTGTTGGTGACCATACAGGAGTAGGTGCCCAGATCGTCCAGGGAGGGGCTGTTGAAGATGGCTCTGGACCTGGGGATGAGGACGGGGGCAACCATTATGAGGAACAACTTTGCATTTTGCACACAAGCCCAGAGCAAGAGCAAGAGAGTGGTCCCTGGAGCTCGCATGAGAAATTGGACTCATTAGAGATTACTTACTTGCCCTTTTCAGTGACAATGGTCAGGCTAGATGTGTCTGTCATGGTCTTGTAATTCTTGGACCAAACAAACTCAGAGCCCTCCTTCATCTCGGAGCACTCAAAGACCATAGAGATCACACCATCATCATCCACATCCACATAAATCTCTTTGGTGCCTGAGGAATTGAGAGTAAAAGGTTATAGTGTGTGTTCATCGCTGGCATTGCAGATTTAAGCTCTTAAACTCACGATTTAAGTAATTACAGTAGCAAATTAAAAAATATACAGTACAGGCCAAAAGTTTGGACACACACCTCCTCATTCAATGCATTTTTCTTTATTTTCATGACTATTTACATTGTAGATTCTCACTGAAGGCATCAAAACTATGAAAGAACA
Source organism: Centropristis striata (assembly GCF_030273125.1). Taxonomy (NCBI): domain Eukaryota; kingdom Metazoa; phylum Chordata; class Actinopteri; order Perciformes; family Serranidae; genus Centropristis; species Centropristis striata. The sequence continues at coordinate 35,630,441 of NC_081527.1, forward strand.
CATATGGAATTATGTACTTAACAAAAAAGTGTGAAATAACTGAAAACATGTCTTGTATTTTAGATTCCTCAAAGTAACCACCCTTTGCTTACTAGAATATAAGACATGTTTTCAGTTATTTCACACTTTTTGGTTAAGTACATAATTCCACATGTGTTCATTAATAGTTCTGATGAATTTACAATGTCAATAGTCATGAAAATAAAGGAAACACATTGAATGAGAAGGTGTGTGTCCAAACTTTTGGCCTGTACTGTACGTGATGGCATTCAGCTTGGAGCTATAAAAAAAGTTTATCCATTCATCAGTATTGAGAGGTAGCCATTTTCCCCAATTTTCGAGACTTTCGAGACTTGCGTAGGAATACTATGTGACTGAATGCGTAAGTTCCATAACAATCACACTCACCAGGGCGAGTCTGGGCCAGGATCGGACCCAAGGCTGCTGACGGGTTTCCAACTCCAGCCAGATTTTGAGCACGGACGCGGAAGACGTAGGACGCGCCAGCCTTCAGCTCGGTCACCTGAACCAGCACACCAGGAGTCATCGTTAAGAGAATACTGTGTTTATTATTTCACATGCAAATATATCAAATGAAGATATATTGTTCAAATGTTCACTTCAAGAATCAATCAATCAATCAATCAATCAGACTTTGTAGAATTTGTATAGCACTTTTCATACAAGAGAAATGTAACATAAAGTGCTTCACATAAAAAATAAAATAATCATAATAATAAAATATAGAAAAAAGCAAACACCCTCTGCCACCCCTGACCCTCCATCCCATTATAAACAAAGCACAAACTGAGGAAGCACCATCTCAACGTGGAGCAGTGAGAAAACACTGGAGGCAGGATAGATAAAATAATAAAATAAAATAATAAATAAAATAATTAGATAAAATATATAAAAAATTAAAGTAAGGTAAGATAAAATAAAATACAGAAGTAAATAATAACAACAATAATAACAACAAAAAGAGTCTATATATATATAGACTAACAAATAAATAAATAAATAAAAGCCAAATTAAAGAGATAAGTCTCAAGTTTGCTCTTAAAAATCTGAACAAACGTGGACCACAGTGAGAAAACGACGCCTCACCGTGGGTTTTCGTTCTAACTTTTGGTTTTATGGAAAGGCCGCTCCCAGAAGACCTGAGGGTCTTTGAGGGTTCATAGGATAAAAGTAAATCAGATAAACAGGCTGGACTAAGACCATTAACAGATTTATAAACCAGTAAAAGAATCTTGAAATCGATTCTGAAGCGCACAAGATCCAATAAAACTATCTATTCTTCTGCCTCACCTTCATGTATTTCATCCTGTTGACCTTCTCATGAACAGCCTTCCAGCCGGCTCCTGCAGCAGATGTTTCCTTCAGGTCCAAATAGTAGCCATTGACGGGAGTGCGGCCACTAAATGCAGGTGGCTCCCAGAGGACCACGGCGGAGGTGTCACGGACCTCCAGCACATGGAGACCAACAGGAGCACCTTGGAGAAGAAAAACAGAGAGTTTATGATGTGGGAAGAAGTTTGGCTTCTTAAGCCAATCATTGATACTAATGATGATGAATCAATAAATCACTACAGGGATTGAATATGAGTCCAATTGCATGTTTCCTGCTTGAAAACAGTTGAAATAACAAGAAACTGCCAAAATGAAAAGAAAAAAGTTGAAAAAAATAGTTGTGTCCAAAACAGTGTTATTTCGGCGAGAGAAGAACAATTTAAAGAAAATGTAACTGGTTAAAACAGAAAGGAAATACACTTTACAAAGTAAAAAAGAAATGGAATCTAGTACAAATAAATAAATAAACAAAATTAAGAATTACAGTAGAATAACATTTTGGCCTTGCACAAAATACATTTCTATGTATTCTGATGGTTCATTTCTGCCTGAAATGTACTGGGATCAATACAAAGTGAGATAATATGTCTTTGCTCAGTTATTCTTGCATCACTGTAACTAATAATTATTTTTATTTTTCATAATTAATTCATTGAAAGTAGGGCTGCAAAGGGTCAGAAAATTTCATATTTCTGTAAACTTTAACTGGATGTTTAAGTCACATGTTTAATGTCATGATGTATTTGCTAAATCTGTTTCCATTGCATAAGATTTTTTAAATTTTTTGGCGTACATTTTTCTTTTGCCCAAATTGAAAATGCACATAAATACAGGTGGGGGGAAAAGCAACTGTCGTCTCTCATACCTGGCACAGTGATGGTCCATTCCTTGCACTCCAGATCTGCACTAGGCAGAGAGGACACACTCACACCTGCCATGTTCATAGCGCGCACCTGGAACTGGTAGATGACGTTCTCCTTCAGGTTCTCAGCCTAAAAGGAACAAAAGCAGATAATAGGAAATAATTAAAAATACTTGTTTTGGGTTAGACAAACTAAAAAAGGTCCAAACTGCCTGCAAGCTTGAGAAAACGCCCTGAATGATGACACTGGACTGACTCCTTTATTTCATAAAAAAAACAAAAAAACAATTTCATTGAAAATTTGGTCCATGAGTGCTATAACTTACTTTATAGGAGGTAGTAGTCAGTGCCTTGAGGTTCATTTCATGCCATTTTCCAAAAACGTCTCCCTTCACGGTCCTGTAGTCCACAAAATATCCCCTAACATCAGCTCCTCCATTGTTAGCGGGCTCCTTCCAGGCCAGCTCCATGTAGTCCTTAACAGCCTCCACCAGGGTCACGTTAGTGGGCTTTCCAGGGACAGCTGCCATGAGAGCGATAAGTCAGGCAATATTTATTGTCAGAGAAAAAAAGTTAAGAGTGTTAAAGAAGGTAATCTTCGTTAAACTGTGGTCCAAATGGGTTGAATATGTTTATCTGGAACAGACAGAAGTACTGTAAGGATGACCCTGTAATGCTGTTTTGTACTGTAATATTGTACTATGTTTTATTGGGTCTAATGATTAGTTTGTATTACTTATATTTCATTTTGAAACTCCATGGTGGATAATTTCTTTTTCTTTTTTCTATTTGCTCTTTTACACATGTCTACCTTTCCCAGTTTGTTCAAAGTTCTCAAATGTAATACGTTTAACTTTCTGTATCTTGCTTCTTGTTTTGTAAACAAAAAACCTTGATTGTGAGTGGCAGAAATACTATTGTATATTGTCTGAAAGTAAGCACTGTATGATAATGCTCTCACAAAATAAAAATAAAAAATGTAAAAAAATAAATAAATAAAGAAGGTAATCTTCAGATATTCAGAGCCTATTTGTACGTTTTCCCTTTTATAAAAAAAAAAAAATCTTGTCATTAGTCTACAGTTGAACATGCTGCATGCTTTGGACACACAAGCAACACATTTTTAGGCTCATTATAATGGATAAAGTACTTACACTCTAGGCCAGAAGCAGGACAACTTTCACGCTACGTAAACCTCCGTAAGCCAGATGAGACTCTCATTAGGTTCATGCTCTTTAAGAACAGTGTTTTAGTCTTGACCTTGACAAATAGCAAAACATATCTCAAGCAAAAACACATTTATACAGAAATAAATACCTGTGTATAGCAAAAGCAATGTAAAACATTAACTTCTTTGGTATTTTAGCAAATAAATGAAGCAATGGGAAACGGCAAAATGGCAAAATCCAGTGTTAGTGAGGAGCAGGTCAGGCAGGAACATGCAAATATATCAACCAGCTGTAACATACACTACCGGTCAAAAGTTTTAGAACACCCCAATTTTTCCATTTTTTATTGAAATTCAAGCAGTTCAAGTCAAATGAACAGCTTGAAAGAGTACGAAGGTAGGTGGTGAACTGCCAGAGGTAAATAAAAAAAGGTAAGCTTAACCAAAACTGAAAAATAATGTAGGCTACATTTCAGAATTATGAAAGTAGGCCTTTTTTCAGGGAACAAGAAATGGGTTAACAACTTAACTCTATGGAGTCTTGGGCTATTTTGTCCATTTTTTAATTCTTTTCATGTCTTTGCAAGTCATTTTGTGTCTTTTGGTGTCTTTTTTTTGGTCATTTTGTGTCTTTTTTTAGTCCTTTAGTTCAACATAAAATGTGATTTTGAATCTTTTTTTATTTTCAAAACACTATCATGCTCAATAAAGAATTTTAAATGTTGCAAATGTGCATTAATTTCAGAGTACACTGAGACATTAAACTGCATCATTTTCAATTAAATTCTGGAAAACTTGGTGTGTTCTAAAACTTTTGACCAGTAGTGTATAAACATGTGCCACATGCATTTATGAAACTCCAGATATGCAGAAAAAAGAGAAGATATTTGTACTCTATCAGAACCAAATTTGAGAGAATGTTTCTTAAAGTAACAACTGCTTTTTTTTTGTGAGGAAAAGGAAAAAAATGATGAATGTTAACATGGTTCATGACAGAGATGAGTTAAGAGGGTCTCAGCAGAGTGCTGTAGGCCATGTGTGTGGAAAAATAAGAGTGTAGTTTTTCATTCTCAACAATCACTCCCCAGATACATGAATGTTTAAAGATAGCTGGGAGGAAGGGGCAGAAGGAGAGTATGGTCTGAATGCTGCAGGCAAAGGATGAATGTTGAGGACACTCACAGATGGCGGCTCTCACAACCACAGGCTCAGAGACTGGGGAGCTCTGGCTGTATCCAGCAGCGTTCACTGCCTTCACCTTAAACACGTAGCTTGCTTCAGTAGTCAGGCCGTGGCACACAAACCTGGAAACAGTACAGACAGATCAGTAAAGAGTCCCATTATCACTGCAGTCAGATTTCATCAGGCGTGAGAACATGTGATGTAATTATATACGGACGAACAGCTGTGTTTGTTTGCAAATTTAATATAATTGACACTTAAATTAAGTCAATTACTTAAGTCAATTATATTACATTTCTAGTTTATACTGCTTGTTTACTATTTATATATATATTTTTTTATCTTTTTATTTTTTTATTTTTTTGCTGCTGTAATACTGGAAATGTCCCTGTTGTGGGACTAATAAAAGGAAAATCGAATCTAATCTAATCTCATCTCATCTAATCTGAAGGTAAAAGTACTTGTTATGCAGAATGGACCCACTCAGATTGTTATATATATATATATATATATATATATATATATATATATATATATACATATATATATATATATATATATATATATATATATATATATATATATATATATTCCAAATATATTATTGGATAATTATTATTGCTGCATTTATGTAAGCAGCATTTTACTGTTTTCAAGGCAGGGCTGATTTGAACTATGTCATATACTGTTTTGTGGTTTGTGGAAAATGCAGAATCATTTGTGTTTTTCATGTTAAATCTTGATCTGAAAAGTACCTAAAAGCTAAATGTAGTGGAGTAAAAAGTACAATATTTGCGTCAATATATAGTGGAGTAGAAGTGTAAAGTTACATAATAGAAATACTCAAGTAAATTACCTCTAAATTGTACAATACTTGTCATTATTGTAGTAAATGTACTTATTCCTCTCACAAATGAAAAGATCAAGTCAGCTGCACCTACCTGGTCTGCTTGACAGGTTTGTTGTTGCAGGGCATCCACTCATCGGTGCCCACAATGCAACATTCAATATAGTAGCCCACCAGGTGCTTGACTTCCTTAGAAGCCCCCCAGAAGACCACCACGGAGGTGTCGGTGTTCCTGGTGGCCACTGGATTGCCCGGAGCTGAGGGCAGGTCTGTTGTAGGAAAATGAAGAAGAGTGACAGGGAGTTAACATGTGAGCTGAGAGAGAAATAATGGATTTGTATCCGGCAGGACATACTGAAAGAAGAAACACAGTGTTTAAACTACACTACTGGTCAAAAGTTTTAGAACACACCAACTTTTCCAGAATTTAATTGAAAACGATGCAGTTTAAAAAAAAGATTCAAAATCACATTTTATGTTGAACTAAATGACTTAAAAAAGACACAAAATGACTTACAAAGACATGAAAAGAATGAAAAAATGGACAAAATAGCCCAAGACTCCATAGAGTTAAGTTGTTAACCCATTTCTTGTTCCCTGAAAAAGGCCTACTTGTATAATTCTGAAATGTACATTATTTTTCAGTTTTGGTTAAGCTTACCTTTTTTTATTTACCTCTGGCAGTTCACCACTTACCTTTGTACCCTTTCAAGCTGTTCATTTGACTTGAACTGCTTGAATTTCAATGAAAAATGCAAAAATTGGGGTGTTCTAAAACTTTTGACCGGTAGTGCAGATAATGAAGGAATATGGCTATGCCCTCTGCAGGAATGTCCTGATAAACTGTAACACATGTGCATAATATGAATGCAGGTCCTGCCGGCTCACCCAGTTTATCTCCGACTGTGATCTCTCCTGTGGATATGGAGGACTCGCCCACGCCAGCGGAGTTGCAGCAGCGCACGCGGAAGTTGTAGGATTTACCCTCGGCCAGGTCGAACAGGGCGAAGCGGGGAGACTTGACTGGCATGCCGGTGTTCACCCTCTGCCAGGTGTCGGTCCCTGAAACACACTGAGGTCCACAGATGGCACGTCAGTAAAGCAGCAGAAAACACTGTGCAGGATATAAAGGTCTGTATGATCAGTCATCATATATGAAACAATAACCTGCAAGAGGTCATGATGCGCCAAATGTTAAAATTTGGTCACAATTATCAAGCTGATAAACAGTACTTTGGATTATTTGTCCGATTTTCTCACATTTCAGAGAGAAATCAATGTAAAACATGAAACATGTTATATGTGATTGTTGCCAATATCTGTAAAAAGCGAATGTTAAATTGATTTAAATAGACTAGCCATTCTAAATCTAAATGTCAAGTCTAAATCAAAACATTTGATCTAGTGGTTAAATGTAAATGTTAAATATGAATCTAAATCTACATTTAAATGTTAAATCTGAATATCAAATTCAAAATCTAAATGTTAAACCGAAATCTTAGATCTAAATGTTTCGAATTATGCAATTATCCCATAATCTTGCATATATGTATGTTATTTTCAAAATATATTGACTTTCTTAAAAACTCTAATCTAGTTTTTCTTGTGTGATTTTGTAGCATGCTGGGAATGTTTTTTATTTATCTCTGCTTAAGTGAACATATTATTAGACTTTTATTTAGCAGTGGGTGACCTATTTGTGTTTTTGTTTTGTTCTGTGTATTTGTTGTTCGCTTCCATTTTTATTGATTGATTGATTGATTGATTGATTGATTGATTGATTGATTGATTTATTTTATTTTTTGGGGTAATTCTTCTTACTATTAGTTATTCCTTATCTGATTTCATTTTATTTTATGTATTATTTTTATTTTTTATTTTTTTTTCACTTGTTACACTTGACACTGTTTTGACTCTCGTAATTTCATCTCTTGATTTTGTTATGTCACTGAAAAATCAATAAACAAATGTTTAAAAAAACAAAACAAAACAAAACAAAAAAAAAACCTCTAATCTAAGTTTTACCTACGGTGCCTCATAGGTCATGAAAACATCCTAAAACAGTGGTTGCAAAGCTATTTTGCATGTGGCTTAAAATATGTGCATGCAGGTGGAAACTCCACTGGTTGCATGTATGTAATTCCTCCTCACCTTCTCAATGTAATACATGACTCCTTCATGACCCCTCTGCACTGGAGGCTTCCAGGCCAGCACCACGTAGCTCTTGGTTGCTTCAGTAACCACAACGTCAGAGGGCTCTCCGGGGACGACGCCCACTGAGGAGACAAAAGGAAGTCAGTTCAACCTAAACTTCAATACTGAGACCAAAACAAGACTGATTTTCAAAACCTGAGTTTGAGGATTATGATCATGATTTTCTGTACAGCCATTTATTTCCATTTAAAGCATCTACAATGAGTTTTTAACTGTTAATGAAACAGTCTCAATTTAATGCCTGTTATTCTTAATTTGACACATAGACAAAAAATACCTATGTTTTCATTTTTCCAAGAAAAGTTTGTCAGTGTTAGGTGTCGAACATTATAACACCTTCAGCGGTGAAATGTAACTAAGTACATTTACTAAAGTACTGTACTTAAGTACAATTTTGAGGTACTTATACTTTTTATGTAACCTTATACTTCTGCTCCACTACTTTTAAGGCAAATATTGTACTTCTTACTCCACTATTTATATATAACAATGTGAGTAACAACTTTTCTTTTGACACTTTAAGTACATTTTGATGCTGATGCTTTTGTAGTCTTACTTAATAGAGGTTTTGAATTCATGGCTTTTACTTGTAGTGGAGTAATTTCACAGTGTGGTATTAGAACTTTTACTGAAGTAAGAGATCTGAGTACTTTTTCCACCTTTGGACATCTGAATGCATTTTTTTCCTTCTATCTCTAAGCTGTCGTACCAGTGGGATCCTCCTCTGTGAACTTGATCATTCCAGTCCAAGGAGCTGAGGGACCAGCTGTGGGGGAAATGAAAGAAAAACATGAAATAAGTGTAATTGTCGGCTTTGCTGCAGAGTGTCAGTAGGACTCTGGTGCGTCACTCACCCCTAAGGCGGGCTCTGTCAGCGGGATCCATGGCAACCACGGCCTCGGAGACGCGGGACGGGCGGCTGACTCCTGCCTTGTTAAAAGCCCGAACCCTGAAGATGTAAGAATGGCTCTCCACCAGTCCTGTGACGGGGAAGCGTGCGTACTTCACTGGCTCGTCATTGCACTGAGTCCAGTGGTGAGCGCCCACCTCGCACCTGCACAGAAAACACACATGCATCAGACCTGTGAACCCCAGAAACAGCTTTATTATTCACAGTGTCTGACAGACTGACAGCTACAGCAGACAGGTATGGTGTATGGAGGTGTATGGAGGTGTTATCCGGAGGCTTGGCATTCATTTTTAACGAGTTTTTGGAGCAACATAGGAAGAGTTTGTGTTAGTTGCCATGTGTTTGCAGAATTGGTCATCCTACACAGAAAAAAACATATATAATACCAGTTTTACTTTATATCCTGTATGAAGGATTATATCCAATCCAATCCAATCCACTTTATTTATATAGCACAATTTTAGCAAACACAAGGTTTCCAAAGTACTGCACAAACAATAAATACATAACACAATACAACGAGATGTAGTAAACAATAGATCAGTAAGATGCAATAAGGTAAAATAAATCAAAAATAGGATAAAAATAAATAAAATAAAATGTAGAATGTACTGCCTGCACAAAATAAAATATGCATGAATACAATAAAAACAAAAAATCATAAAATCAACATAAAATCAACACTCTACGTGGCGTTAAAAAATTATAATCAGATTTAAAAGAAAGAGTGAGCTGCATGCACCACTTCTCCTCACACAGACTTTGTGGAGGTTTTGCCTCTATTTGGTTGTGATTTTGTGTCTCTTTGTGGTAATTTTATGTCTCTTTAAGGTCATTCAGTGTCTTTTATGATGCTTTTGCATCTTTTTGTGGTCATTTTATATCTCTTTGTATTCATATTGTGTCTCTGTGTAATCATTTTGAGTAATCTTATGGGTTTTTTCAGCCAGTTTGTGTCATTTTGTAATTTTATTGCAACTTTTTGTGGTAATTTTATGTCACTCTGTAGTCAATGTATGTAGGTCATAGTGTCCCTCTGTGTAATCATTTTGAGTGATTTTGTGTGTTTTTTCATCCAGTTTGTGTCTCCTCATAGTTTAATTGTCTTTTTGTTGTCATTTTTGGGCCCCTTTGTAGTAATGTCTTGGTTTTTATGGATGTTTGTGCCTCGTTGTAGTCAATTTGTGTGTGTTATAGTAATGTTGTCACTTTGTATTGTGTCTCTTCGTAGTTGAATTGTCTCTCTGAGATCATTTGGGGTATTTTTTTGCAGTAATTTGGCATCTCTTCATGGTTGGTACATGTCTCTTCTATAGACACTTGAGCAGCTGAGAGCAAGGGGGACCCCTGACACTTGAGCCTTGTAGGTTCAATCATTAATGCATCCATGCTGAGCTGCCTAACCTGTCGATGTAGTATCCCAGGATGGAGCTGCTGCCCTCCACCGCTGGCTGCTTCCAGGTCACCACCACATAGTCCTTGTTGGCATCATGACAGCGCACATCCAGGGGGGCCACAGGGACCCCCTCCACCTCCACATCAGCATCTGGCACAGCAAACACACATATTAAGAAGCCGCACACACACATTTATCAAAATAAGAAAACATGGTATATTTATACACTACCGGTCAAAAGTTTTAGAACACCCCAATTTTTCCAGTTTTTTATTGAAATTCAAGCAGTTCAAGTCAAATGAACAGCTTGAAAGGGTACAAAGGTAAGTGGTGAACTGCCAGAGTTAAATAAAAAAAGGTAAAATATAACGTACATTTCAGAATTATACAAGTAGGCCTTTTTCAGGGAACAAGAAGTGGGTTAACAACTTAACTCTATGGAGTCTTGGGCTATTTTGTCCATTTTTGAATTCTTTTCATGTCTTTGTAAGTCATTTTGTGTCTTTTTTTGGTCACTTTGTGTCTTTTTTTAGTCATTTGGTGTCTTTTTTTGTCATTTTGTGTCTTTTTTGTCATTTTGTGTCTTTTTTTGGTCATTTTGTGTCTTTTTTTAGTCCTTTAGTCCAACATAAAATGTGATTTTGAATCTTTTTTTAACTTTCAAAACACTATCATGCTCAATAAAGAATTTTAAATGTTGCAAATGTGCATTCATTTCAGAGTACACTGAGACATTAAACTGCATCATTTTCAATTAAATTCTGGAAAAGTTGGTGTGTTCTAAAACTTTTGACCAGTAGTGTATGTATGTAGTATATTTCTATAGATATATGATATGTGTTATTATAATGTATATGCTGTAGAACGAATGTGTATATACAACATATGTATTATGTGTTAGTAGATTTTGTAATGATGTATACATATATGATATGTAGAAATGTGTGTAATATGGATTAATATGTGAATAATTTTTGTTTTGCTTTGTTTTTTATTTTTATTATGTTTTGTGTTTTCAACTGTATATTTGATACTGTTGGACCCCAGGAAGAATAGCTGTGGCTTTGCTGCAGCTAATGGGGATCTTAATAATAAACCAAACTAAATTAAACTAAACTAAACACACACACACACACACACACACACTTGTGACTAGTGCTGTTTCTAAATCAGGCTGCTCTCCATTACGTTCTCAGTTTACACTTTCTGACCTACTTGCATCTTTACAGTACAGTTTGTGTGGCAGCACTGTAGCTATGATAGATTAGATCATATCACTGTAAAATAAAAGGGATTCTGATGATTCCCTCTCATGCATAAACCTGCTGATCATTTTTTCAGATGTCTGTGGTCACTTCTCTGACATGCAGACAGAAATAGAAGCAACATTCCTCAGAGGAAACCGAACACCTCCGAGGCAGCGTTATGTCACTTTAAAGACACAGCACAATTAAACGGTTCCCTACCACGTCTGTGTGTGAAGTGATCTTTAATATGTTGCATAATTCAAAACTGTGTGTAAGTGGCTTCATAGATTCATTCAATTTTCACTGTAATACAATACTAAGTGGTTGAAATTCAAGAGTCCCTCTATTTCAGGGGTGTCAAACTCTGGCCCGCGGGCCAAATTTGGCCCGCAGTGTAATTTTATTTGGCCCGCGAGGCAATACCAAATTATTATATAATTATTGTACTATAAAAGCTGACCCGCCGGTATTATACGGCGCATTTACCGCTAATACTACAAATCCCACAATGCCCTGCTGTTGTTTTGGCGCGTCAATCAGGACAGGACCCAGAAACGCTCCTCTTAGACAGTCGTCATAGCAACCTCAAGCTAGAGCTGTCTCCCAGCTACCCCTTCCCAAAAATTCCCGAAAAGAAAGGCAGAATATATTAACCTGTTGAAAAAGTTTATTTTGATATTTAAATCAGAAGGATGCAAATAGAAAAGGCATACGATTTTTATTTAATAAATTAATGACACTGATGTGTTTTTTATTTGAAATTTGATTTGCATGTCTGCACTATTTAGTTATATGTTGTATGTTTATAAGTGTTGCTGGTTCCATATTCAATGTTAAAGCAAAACATGTTTGGTACATATTAAAAGGTTTATTTGTTCAATGTTGGCCCGCGATTTTATTCAAGTTTAAAATTTTGGCCCATTGTGTATTTGAGTTTGACACCCCTGCTCAATTTGTATGACATCAGCTTCAGATGAGAAACCCGTCAGGCACCTTACCTCTGACAAACACATAAGCAGAGTAGGTGTCATAGCCAGATTTGGTGTTGACACGCAGATTGTACATGCCCTCATCTTCCTTGTTGAGGTGGACGAGCGTGAGTGTGGCACGTTCCCCAGACCAGTGGCTGTGCACCCATTTAGAGGGCTTCAAGGGGACACCTGCAGGAGAAGTCAAACACAAAAGACATGTAATCAAACAAAAAAACCAACCTGGTCTCACAGAAATCCGTGAAATAGCCACGGATTTCGCTTAACTCAAAATCCGTGGAATAGCCACGGAATCGCTCAAATTTCCGTGAAAATGACACGGATTTCGCTACAATGCAAGTTAATGACAGTCATATTTTTCTGGCGAGATCTTCACCACAAAGTGATTATGTACATTCACTGAGTGAATATTTAGAAAATAAAACATATATTTCTCGCTAGAAATGTGATCAAAATCCATTTTTATGCAGGAACAAAGTCAAAATATTATTTTTTTCACTAAAAATGAGAGAACTGTCCGCCATGTTTTTTGTTCTGACTGCAGGAACCTTGAAAGTCACGTGACTTGGAACAAACCAATAGGAACAAATATCAATGGGATGGCCACGGGATATGACTGTCATTAACTTGCATTGTAGCGAAATCCGTTTCAGTTTCACGGAAATTTGAGCGATTCCGTGGCTATTCCACGGATTTTGAGTTAAGTCAAGTCAAGTCAAGTCAAAGTTTATTTATAGAGCACATTTAAAAACAACCTCAGTTGACCAAAGTGCTGTACAGTTATTAAAATAGAATAAATCATACACAAATAGGTATAAATAAAAACAATAAAAACAATAAAAACAGTAAAATACTAAAGACAGTAAAAACAATAAAATAAAATAGAATAAAATAGTAATATAAACTCAATCCAAAACAGTGTTAGAGATAAAAAGACAAATAAAAGGGTAAAAAAAGTAAAAAAGAAAGCCAAGGATTCTTGCCTAGCTGGGACTGAACGCCAAGGAGAATAAATAGGTTTTTAATAATGTTTTAAGCGATGTTATGTTATGTTAAGCGAAATCCGTGTCTATTTCACGGATTTCTGTGAGACCAGGTTAAAAAAAACATAGGTTACAAATGTAGGTAATTTAGTATTTACATTTTGTTCTACTTACCGTTTCTGGACCACACGACTTCAGGCTGGTATTTCTTCACAGTGGGATAAACGATGACGGTGCAGCCCAGACTCAAAGTCTCGCCCTCACGGCCAAAGGCCACTTCGAACTTGTCAATGATGGTTGTTAGAAAGGTGACGCCATGCTCAGCAGAGAAACCATCTGCACAGGAAAGGTAGAAAAAATACAACTATTAAAACACTGTTGAAAATACTGTTGTTTGTCTCGACTGTGTGTTCATGCTGTTTGTTTGTTTTTGTTTTTTCCTGTGCGACTATGCATGTATGTCTGGATGTGTTTATGTGTTTGTCTAAACTAGGTATTTTGAATTGTACATATTTTTCTTTTTATATTTATATTTTTCTAGACTCTTAAATGTTGCACTTACTGGAGAGCACGTTGAATTTCGTTGTACATGTGACAATGACAAATAAAGACCTATTCTATTCTATTCTATTCTATTCTATTCTATAACACTAAACGTGCAATAATATACTTTTTGAAACACAGATTCACAGATCCAGCTGTATTATTATAGTTCTGCTGTACCGCACACAGAAACAATTCCATAAAAACTTACATGTACAGTATATATAAATAAATTCAGTTTGACAAACATCTTAAGATGAAAAAATGAAATAAAATTCCAAAATAAATAAATGACAAAAATATAAAAAATGTATAATGAGTATAAATAAATCAATTTTAAAAGTCACAAATAAATAAGTAAAGTATGTATAACATGGGGAATTTACGTTGATTAGTGCCCATTATATACAGCCATGGAAAAAATTGTTAGACCACCCTTGTTTTCTTTTATTTGTTAAAGACATTTTTTTTTAACTCTGACATTTAGCCATTTTTCCATGGTTTTCTTGATAATTACCAAAATCATTATTGGTTGTCTAGATATCAGCTCTTAAATTAAACTCTTACGAGCTATGTTTGTTGTTATCATTATATCTATCCAAACAAACGTACCTTTGGTTGTATGAGGCATTAAAATGAACAAGAAAGAGAAGAAAACAAGGGTGGTCTAATCATTTTTTTCCATAACTGTATATCTTTATTGCGCTCTAAATATCCTGTGTTTGTAAAATGTGAGTTGTGATACAAATAAAGTCTGCCTTGCCTGACTTAAAAACAAAATAAAACAAAATATTTAAAAAAACATTCAAAGTGACTCACGTGGTTTAGGATCAAGTGGGCCTGCTTCCTCGCCCTCCTGGAACCCTGCGAAGAAATATATCATTCAGTAACAAGAGATTTCACATTTGACAAAAGTAAAATAAGACTCACTGTGGGCACAAAAAGCATTTCTCATTTGTGCATGAGACTTCCTGCAGTCAAATATGTTCTACTTAAAACCAGATCCTGACTAGACAAACTGTGAGTAAATTCTCGGATCCACTCTTATTCAACGCGTCAATCTTTAGATCTTCATCCTCCAAGATTTCTGACATGCAGAGGTCAATTTATTGTTCAATTTAGGGGGACCAAATTATGGATAAATACCTTTTCCCATCTGGCAAAGGACTCCATCTCTGTAAAATGCTTCAAAAGATGTCTAAAAGCTCATTTAACTGCTGTTTTAAAATTCTAATTCACACACAAATACACTTTTTAACATGTTAATTTTTGTTTTTAATTGTTTTTGTTATTGTCATTATAACTTGTTGATGTTATACATTTGTTTTTTCTATTATCAGTTTATTACTTTCTAATAACTATGAAATTTTAGGTGGAGGCTTTAAATAAGCCCATCTGGGTGTTCTGCCTCTCCCTGCACTTTACATTATATGTTATCTTTGTCATTTTATGTAATTCTAACTGTGCAAATAAAATAAAACCTAAAAAAAAAAACCTAGGATCATGTAGTGGTTACAGTGGCTCTGCTTTAACTGTTATGACCTCAGGAGCAGCTGTAATGATTACCTACTTTTGACAACAACAGTAGCCACAGAGGAAGCTTCTCCTTTCACATTGAGGGCAGAGATGTGATACTTAGCGGTGTCGTAGAAATCACAGCTGAAAATAAAACGTGCAGACAGGGTAAATATCTTATTTGCATTCATCACTCTGCAGAAAAGTTCAACAAAAAACAATCACTAATGTGCATTTTTGGGTACATCTCATTAAGTCTAACTGGGGCTGTGCAGCGTGAGCTTCATGATTACCTACTTCTTGATCTCCAGGGAGTGCATGTTGTAATTGCTCTCCACTGTGTACTTCTCGGGGTGGGCCTTGGCGTCAATGAGCACATTGTTTTTGTACCTTGAAGACAGCAGAAAGACTTATTTTTACTGTTGAGTGTGTGTGTTCATGCTGGGCCAGTAGGAAAATAGACTTGGCTGGTGATGAGAGCTTTGGATGGAAACTTTCTCTATGACACACAATGAATGATCGCCTCTCATCAGCCTCTTTTGCTCATGACTCAGAGAAGTTTTGGAGCAGTTAATGCATCTTACCAGGCAACCCTGGGCTTAGGCCATCCTGCCACAGTGCAGTGCAGCTTGACGTCCTTGCCCTCCCAGACAGTCTGTCCGCGCGGCTTGATGATGAACTCTGGAGCGTGTGTCAGGCTGTCTGGGTTCATTTTCTTACGGAACTCTGTCCACTCATCCATCTGTAGCGAGAGAGAGAAGACAGACTAATGAAGTTCAGCGCTATTCCACTAGGGGAAGCTTAACAGATTTTGTACCACCTAGAGTTAAGACAAACATGGGTAAAAAGTCCTTTCTTTATGCTGGAACTATTCTTTGGAACAGGTTACCTGGCCCACTTAAATCAATCAGAAGCATACGCAGTTTTAAACAAAACTTGAAAAAATGGTTTAAACACCAATCTTAGAATGTTGGCAATCTGTATCTGTCGTGTATATTTGAAACTGTATCAGATACTCCTTTTCTGTACTGTAACAGATATAAAACATCTTTCCTTCCACATGCCATCACACTGTACAATAACAAATAATAGTCTGGTTCATTACATACTGTCGTTATATGCACTTTATGTGTTTTTTATGCACACTGTTCATGCACACTTTTATGCACCTTATTTGTTTCATAGCACCAACATTTTTATACTGTATATTCATATTTATTCTGCACTGGAATTCTATTCTACTCCTTAATACATACTCCTTCTTTAGACACTTTATTTTTTATTGTATTGGTATTGTATTTTTATATTTTATTGCTTGAAGTATGCCTAGGTTGTTCTTTTTATGTAATTGTGTTGTTAATTCTCTCTGTGTGTAATGCTGCTGACACAGTAATTTCCCAGCTTGGGATAAATAAAGTCTCTCTCTCTCTCTCTCTCTCTCTCTCTCTCTCTCTATCTATCTATCTATCTATCTATCTATCTATCTATCTATCTATCTATCTATCTATCTATCCATCTATCTTTGAAAGAACTAAAACTATAATCTATCTATCTATCTATCCATCTATCTATCTATCTATCTATCTATCTATCTATCCATCTATCTTTGAAAGAACTAAAACTATAATCTATCTATCTATCTATCTATCTATCTATCTATCTATCTATCTATCTATCTATCTATCTATCTTTGAAAGAACTAAAACTATAATCTATCTATTTATCTATCTATCTATCTATCTATCTATCTATCTATCTATCCATCTATCTTTGAAAGAACTAAAACTATAATCTATCTATCTATCTATCTGTCTGTCTATCTATCTATCTATCTATCTATCTATCTATCTATCTATCTATCTATCTATCTACAAAACTGAGTGTTCTTCTCGTCAGAGGTGAGGTGCAGAGTTATTGCCTCGGGTGTTATTGCAAATCCACAAAAAAATGAAAAGGATTTACCGTCCTGGCCAGGTCCATGCGTTCAGCAGATTCCCTGATATGTGTTGATCTGGTTTTCTTCACCACCCTAACCTCCATAGCCTCCTTGGCCTCCCTGACAAACAGGTTCCTCATGGCCACATAGTTGATGCCCTCTTCAGTGACGTCCTCCTCCTGGGCCTCCATCAGACCACGAACAACCTCATGACTGCAGAGAAATGTTTCATTTAGTGTCAGTAACTGCAATAAAAGTCATTAGTGTTCAGCCTCTGTCCGTGTTGTGCAGGGTCCTCACTCACTTGGCTCTGAATACGGGAATGACATAGCCGATGACTTCCTTGTCCTTGTCCATGGCCAGGTAGGTGCGTTTGGCTCTCTTGGGTAGCGGGCTGAGTTTAACCACCTCCTGCCCCTTCGCTGTCTTCACACTGGTCTTCACACTTGAAGGTGAGAGACAACAATCATAGCATTACAAACACCATTGTACATAATAACATTTTTCCCAAATAGTTAAATCCAGAGGTTCACAATCTTTTTTTTTTGTGCAAAGGACCTCTTAAAAGAAAGAGAAAATACCAGGGAACCTTATGAATGTTCCTGGGAATAATGAGACGTGCCTATTTACACTTCTATAGTCTTAATGATGTGACAGAACAATGCAGGCAAAATGCATTTGAAATATTTTTGATAACATTTTTACAGAGTTTTTTTTTTTTATTAACATTTTTAGAGTCCAGTACCTGAGTGCATTGATTTCGTTGTATTTCTGTGCAATGACAAATAAAAATCTAATCTAATCTAATCTAATTTATAAGAGTTATCATTAAAATATAATAAAAAATAAAAGATTTGAAAATCTAAATATTTGTAGTTCTTTATTTTTCTATAAAGCCTTATGTACAAACACACTAACAAAAAAAACATTTCTTAATTATTTTAATGAATTTATCTGAAACTTTGACCTTTGACTACTGGTTTACTGTGAATTCTTGGGACAAAACTACAGAGTTCTCTGTTTTTCTTCTTATTAATAAATTCTAAGATTGCATCATGAATTAATAATTTTATTGGTATTAGTCTGTGTACCCAGACATTTGATCCATGAACATATTATATTTGTAAAACATTCCTTGAACGGAGAAAATCGATCTTTAAGGAACTTGGGGCTGGTGGGAGAAACACACCTGCCCATATTCAGTGGGTTACATACTGCAGAAATAAACCTGGGATCTAGAAAACATTTTGGGCGTATGCACCAAGTGAGCAATTCTCATTTGACTGAAAAGGCACCATCTTTGCAACTGGTATCCAGTTATAATCCGTCAATTATATATCAACCAGACCTCATCCTCATGCGGACTTTGTCAGTCATTACACTACTAACTTCCTTTTATTCCCCTCCCGTCATAATTACAACAGCCACTAGAGGTTGCTCCTTTACAACAAACACAAATGGTTCGTAATAAGCTGCTTGCACAGAAGACCTTTTTTTTTTTTTTTGAGGAGGCCAAAAATAAAACACCAATAATAAAACCAACTAGGACTGCGCGCAGTACTGAATGGACCCTCGCAGTCCATGCGTGTCGGGGTTTGTGCATTACAGGGACCAGTCTATACCACCCCTATGAATTTCATTGCCTTAAGTCTTATGGTCTGGGCACAGTGGCACTTATTAAATTAAACTGCCGACAGAGCGCCACCTAGGGGCCGATCAATAAAACCTTCAAGAGTTATCCTCAGGAGGGCATTGACAATAAGTATACCAAGTTTGGTATTAATCTGACCAACCGATTTGGAGATATAAACTACTTCAATTTAAAGAGCGCCACCTAGTGGTCATCGCCCAAAATTTTGCAGCAAGCCTCAGGGGCTCATGGGGAAGTAGGATCTTGAGTTTCATGTCATTCAGACACACCAATGTGGAGATATGCAACACTTCGTGTTTCGTGTTTATAATAGCGCCACCTGCAGGAAGTTGTTATTTAATAACTTGAGTATTCTTTGGGTTATCAAAGTTCTTTTAATAACTTTTTGTCATGAGGGTCCATAGATGCTGTGTGCAAAGTTTGGTGCAAAACGATGAAATTGCCTAGGAGGAGTTGGAAAAAGTAGGCAGGTCGTTGCCTGCTCGGGCCCTAATAATAAAACACACCTAAAGTGAAAAGAATGCAAAGCAGCAATGGAATCTAAATATAATGACAAAAATACACTACCTCTCTGCAATTATATCACTTTAAATAAACGTGCTAGTTATATAAAGATACATTAAGAATATGCTACTGTCCAGTTAGTCAGAAATGGAAGTCATATTTATGGCCATCTTTAAAGACCCTGGTCTATATCACACTCTGAGTCATTTACCTGTCAGCCTGTCAGGCCTCTCTATTGTCAGCTGGGTTTATAAATGGAGCTGGAACTGGTGGATAGGCAGCAGGGTAGAAAAGTTCAATTTAAAGCCCTGCTTCCGCTCATAATCTCTTCCAAGTCTGTCCTAGTCTATCCATTTGGCCTAGAGGAGTAGCGGCAGAACGCGGCTTTGATAAACTCTATTCCATACAGGGGAGGTGGGATCAAGTCGATGGAAGGGGCTGAACGCGGCACAGCAGAGACAGACAGATGGAGAGAGTCTCACTAAAGATTTCTGCAGTGTCAAAAAGTTATTTATACTGCTGACTCACCAGGTGTGCTGAAAGGAAGTCTTTGGTTCAGTATAAAAAAAAGACAAAAAGTCAAAGGTATAAAAAGTTTTACTGCTGATAAAAACAGCCTGAGAAGTGACAATGTATATCAATCCTTAGATTGAAATATAAGAGTGCCAATTGGAAACTTTTTAATCAATCAATCATTTCTGACACATACCCACATGTACTGACGAGACATTGTGCTGCCCAATTGTGAGATGAATATGTTGAATCCTCCAGGAGGATTTTAAAAAGGTTTCTGTGCAACCTAAAGCCCTAAAACGTATTTATGAAGGGAAAATTAACACACAATAGCCAATGGCTGAATTCCTGTTGGGAAAAGAATTGCACATTTTTCATATTTTCTTGAAGATGCAAAACCATTTTCCAGAATATCTTAAGAACTTTATCCCACTGAGCTCGCTGGCTTCACCTGAGCCCAATCACTGCAGAACTCAGCAATTTTGTTCAAGCAAAAATAATCCCTACAAAAACAATAGGTTCCTTATACACTACCGGTCAAAAGTTTTAGAACACCCCAGTTTTTCCAGTTTTTTATTGAAATTCAAGCAGTTCAAGTCCAATGAACAGCTTGAAAGGGTACAAAGGTAAGTGGTGAACTGCCAGAGGTAAATAAAAAAAGGTAAGCTTAACCAAAACTGAAAAATAATGTACATTTCAGAATTATACAAGTAGGCCTTTTTCAGGGAACAAGAAATGGGTTAACAACTTAACTCTATGGAGTCTTGGGCTATTTTGTCCATTTTTGAATTCTTTTCATGTCTTTGTAAGTCATTTTGTGTCTTTTTTTGGTCATTTTGTGTCTTTTTTGTAATTTTGTGTCTTTTCTTGTAATTTTGTGTCTTTTTTTGGTCATTTTGTGTCTTTTTTTAGTCCTTTAGTCCAACATAAAATGTGATTTTGAATCGTTTTTTTACTTTCAAAACACTATCATGCTCAATCAAGAATTTTAAATGTTGCAAATGTGCATTCATTTCAGAGTACACTGAGACATTAAACTGCATAATTTTCAATTAAATTCTTGAAAAAGTTGGTGTGTTCTAAAACCTTTGACCAGTAGTGTACATTCAAGGCCTAGTCACACAAGGAGAATAACAATAACTTGATGAGAAAATGGGGATTGTGGCCCGAGAGCTATTAAGTATTAAACATCCATTGAAGCCAGAGTGCAACCGTTTACACTTTCATGACTTCCCATAGTGTCTTTACAGTTGGCCTAATGGGAACGTCTCATGTCCTTCCCTACAGAAATAACTCGGCTGTCCATGAATATATCTGGCAGCCCTTCACTGCAGCTGAAATTCCTTCCCTGACCCCGTTTAGAAAGCTCTCCTGATTCCAACATGTACACTGAGCCCTGCAGCCTGAAGGACAAAGACACTCTGACATATTAACATGCTGAAAAGAGTTTGTGACACCTTGTAACTTTTAGTCACACAACACGAATACTAGACACTTAAATAACTATTATTGTCAGAGATGTGTCTCTGGTTTTCCATGTTTATTCCTGCAGCAGAGCTTTGTTATAAGGTGAAGTGGATCGGACAAAGAAATCTATATCTCTCTATAACAATTTATGTTATTTTCCCCCATTAATTGATCAACTATTGTTTCTAAGCAGTCAAAAACTCATGTTGTTCTTCAGAATCAATAGTCAGCAACCCACAGAGAATATCAATATCAATGAGTTAATATTAATATGGACAACAAACACAGAGACTACTTAGATTCCGACTACCCTAACATTGTGCAAATTAAAGTAAATAAACATAATGTGCTAGCACACAATACTATGGAAGGCCATTTAAGTACATATATGATAAATAAATAAATACAAACATACATACATACATAAATATACTGTATGTGCCTTTTAAATACATAAATATGGCTATGAAATAAATCCTGAAATAAATGGCTTGTCAAAGGCAAAAATATTTATAAATAAATTTAAACTTTTCAAAGGACTCCTTTTATTTATTTCAGGGGAATTATGTGGATTTATGGAAAAAAAGTCCCCTGTAATCAATAAAATTTGGCCTTTAAAAATGTTACATTTATTGCTTCAGTTAATTATTATCGGGATGCATTTCATAGCAATATTTATTTCATAAACATTCATTTATTCAATTTTGACCGTACACTACCACTGCTACGTAGATTTAATAGTAACAAGCAGCCCAGAGCTGCTGACTCAAGACTTGAGACTTGAACTAGACTCAGTCTTCACTTGGACTTGACCACTTTGAGATTTGAACATAAAACTGGATTCCTTAAAAACCTTATTTTGTGCAACTACTGAAAGCAAAAACACTCAAGTCACAAGTTTGATCTGGTAAAATCGTGGCACAATAAATTCTAGAATGTGTTATTCAATATTCAGTTATTATGCTTTTGCATTAAAACACAACAAAAGGAGCTTTAAAAGACAATATACTGGTACTGGTCAGGATTTATAGACCTGAGAGACTTGACCCAAACTTGTTCTGTCAGAGCCTCAAGAAGAACAATCATGTTCTTATAAATATCCAGTTATTAAAAGATGAACATCCACTGTATGGGCAGAGAGACAGCACCTACTCTACATAAAAACACACTTTGAGCTGCTTGTTTTTTCTCTTCTGCTGCTGAACACACTTCACATCAGACACCAGAGTGTGGTGTTGAATATTTGAAAGAGGTCTGCTTGAATGCATTCACCATTTGGTAGGTTATTGAAGTGGCAGATTACATAAAGAGAACCCTATTCATATTTTTACTTTTTTATTTAACCCATAAGAACCCATGGTGACACGGGTGTCACAAACATTTTAAATGTTCTAGTAATGTTCATGTATGTTTTCTCAAGCACATAAGTGTGTTTTTCAGTGTTCTACAGCTACAGTAGCTTGTTGAGAAGCCGTCCAATGAGGCAGTGTTATTTAGATTTATTTATTATTGATTTATTGTTATTTTGTTACTTAAAAACAAATCTGACATGGAATTTGTCGTCTAACAGCACTATTCAAGACACAATTTTGATATATGTTATGGAGATGAAAACAAAAAAGGCAAATGTTTTTTTGTTTTTATTATTGATTTAATATTATTTTGTTACTTAAAAACAAATCTAAAAAATAATTCATTGTTCAACAGCACTATTAATGTCACAATTTTGATATGTGTTGTGAAGATGCAAAGAAAAAGACAAATTTGCGTTTCTCTAAGCAGAAAATGTGTCTAATTTATTTATTTAAAAATAAGAAATACCATAAACGGCCTTTGTAACGTTTATGTCACAATTAAAAAAAACAAAAAAACATCAGAAATGTATTCTATGTGGTCCACTTTGGTATATCCCCTATAATTTTCCTTTTTAAGGATTACTGGGTCTGGGTTCTTATGGGTTAATGTCAACCATCTCTCAAGTATTTTGGACATTTCTCCTGCGTCACTCCCATCCTCTTACCGACGGCTGGTGGTCTTGACGCTGGAGAAGGACTGCTTGCTAACAGACGACTTGCTGCTCAGGTAACAGCTGCTCTCAAAGTGAAGCTGCTGCTGCTGCTTCTGTTCCTGTCGCTGCTGACACTGCTGATGCTGCAGCGCCTGCGTCACTTGTAACGATCCTGACATCCTGAGGGCCACTCCGCCAACTTATATGTTGACTGTTCTTTACTTAACCAGCTCTGCAAATCAATCTCACTGTTACCATTGTAGATTGATTTCTGAATTGGTGGTTAGTTTAGTTTAGCAGGAGATTGTGATTAAGTATTAGAGATGGTGAAGTGATGAGGAAGCTGTTAAGATGGCGTTTTTTTTTTTTTTTTTTTGAGCAGTTAAAGCGTTCTACTTCTAGAAGCAGCAGGAAATACACATTGATTTCCCCAACACTTTAAAGGTTTAATGTGTAAGATATGGCCTGATTTTTTAGTGTAAAACAGTTTTAATAAAAAAAATGAATTATCATGTTGTGGAGATATTTACTGAAATTAGCATGCTAACCAGCTAGCCCCTTCCTGTCCTGTCTTGTAACATCACTTGTGCCTTGAAGTGATTGTAGTCTGCCCTCAGAGAGCATGAAGAAGTAGACAGAGCTTGACTGTTAGCAGTTCATGCATGGTTGTATTCGTAGCAGCTTTAACTTCTAAACTAAAATTTAAAGCTAAATCCGAAATAAAATCCTGTATTGAAGAGAATGTTACAGTGGATGGGTCCCTGGAAAATCTAGCTCCATCCTAGTGAAGGTTACTCACTAAGTGAAGATGATACAAAAGGAAATAGGAGCGAGGAAGACGATCCAGGATCCAGGATCCAGGATCCTGTATCCAGGCAAGGCTATGAGTGACCGCATAAATCAGGCTGCAGTGTCTTTCTTGCCAGACTAAATAGATAACACTGCTATCTGTGCTGTGGAGACCTGTCTGTATGGAAGCATCCTCTACTTAGTTTAGCCGTGGAGCTAGCAGCTAGCATGGCTAGCAGGCTGCATCGTTCCCACACCTGACTCCGCATTGCATCAGCCTGTGACTCCTGTCTGCTGGGCTGTTGCTCTCTGTGCCCGGGATGGAGATAAGAGTCTATTGCAACAGTTTCTTAAACCATCATGTTAGTGTGTTTGCAAGGTTTAGTGCGTATGTACATAAGACTATCTTATCTGTCTTGATCTAGTAAATCGTGTCATTTTTGCACAAGACAATTATTGCCGCTGACTTTTTTGAGAATGTGGCCACATCTTACACATTTCCTCTTTAAAGATTACACTATTTAAAAAGAAAAATAACCTCCTTTAGTGGATTTATAAAACTGATGAACTTGCCATGAATTGGGAAACAAACTGCGGTGAGATTTAATCCAGCGACAGATGAGAACATCCAAAACTAAAATGTTGTGTTTATATTTTAATTCAAGGGTTTGATTAATAGTAGTCTCGATATACACCTTCTACACAATTCCTAGAGCAATTTCCTAAAGCCAGTGTTGACATTTTCAAAATGCTTATTTTGTGCAGTCAAAAGTCCAAAACCAAAAGGTATTCAGTTGTTACAGAAAACAAAACAAATGTTCACCTTTGCATAGTGCATTTTTTGTTTTTTTTTGTTTTTTTTTAATTCGAAATAGCAGCTTAAATTAACTGGTTATCAAGATTGTTGCAGATACATGTTCTGTTGCTTCACCAATCAATCGATAAATAATTTCAGCTCTAGTAGGTACAGCTGGAGTTATATGTAGGCCTACAGTTTGACAACATGAGCAGCTCACACTGGGCACTGACCCATCATCATGTAACCAAAGATCAATCAGGTATCTGATTCTGATCTGTAGTTTATGATGATAGAAATAAAAAAAAGCATTTTCTGGTGGTTATGTC
Source organism: Centropristis striata (assembly GCF_030273125.1). Lineage (NCBI taxonomy): Eukaryota > Metazoa > Chordata > Actinopteri > Perciformes > Serranidae > Centropristis > Centropristis striata. The sequence continues at coordinate 35,655,643 of NC_081527.1, forward strand.
CCTGAGCAGCACCTACAACAGGCAGCCTGAACTGTGTCACTCTATTTATAAAGAGCTACAAACAGTAAAGAGGACTGTAAGCCATGAGGACACCGAGTGCATAATGAAAAGATCTGACTCATAAAAACTTTGAAGGTTAAAAGTAAGCAGTGAATGTGAATGGAGTGGATTAGCTCTACTTTTAGGGTGAATTTCACTTCAATGACACATGCAGTCTAATCTACAAGGACACAGTAGCTAAACATGAACACAATCTTGTTAGTGTGAAGGACAATGAAAATATTTAAATCAAAACACATTAATTAATTAAAAAAAATAAATACAGCTGTAAGAAGGCCTCAAGCCTGAAGAATAGGGGATTTTAAAAGATCACATAAATTACAATAACAGTTATTAGTGACTTATGAATAAAGAAAAAATCACTCACCACAACAAAGAATTCCCCCAATCCACAAAAGTTGAAAATTAGAGAAAGTGTGCTATTCCAAAAGTAGCTAAAGCAAGTCCAGATCCGGGTAAAGCAGCAGGGTGAGGGGCAGCGGACAGGACGGCAGTCCACTGAACAAAAATAATGCTGCCACTCGGCAGAATGCACAAGACACCCTCAGGACCTTTTAAGGCTGGGACAGCTTTAAATTTAGACCATGAGAAGGGCCAGGCAGAGCTGAGGAGCCTCTGCTGGCCCTGGGTGCTGCACTTAAGGGGGATATGTGGGAATTTCTTGTGTGCATATCTTATAAATTAGTAGAAAAGCTGCAGGAGGCCCACTTGCTGGATGCCTCGCATTGTTGCATTTATCTCTGAACAAGCTGTCATTGTTAATACGGGCAAAGCCTGAACAAACACCCCTAAACTACTGTCTTAACTTGATATCTAATGTCATATGCGCATGTGATCCGGCTAATGGCTGGACTGTACCAAAAACGTGACCCTACGCTTTAAAATCTTCCTCAACTTAAAGTTACACTTCTCAACTTACTTCTTTGTGACCAAACTGTAGCGCAAAATAGTGTGCCAGATTATTACCACAATTAAATCGAGACAAACTCGCACTAAAACACTTTTGAGTTTATTAGTAAATGCTGCCACCTGCTGGTCAAATATACAAACTACAGCATTGGTCATTTGCTAAAATTAAAAGGATCTTATCAAAATAAGAACTGTAAAAAAAAAATCCAAAATTCCTTTTAAATTGCACAACTTCTTATTATTTAACCATCTCACTGGATACATTGTAAATAAACAAATGAACAGCGCGTCATCAAAGTAGATTTGAGGACAACATGGTATATTCCAGCCGTTGGCTCCGCCCAGCTCGGCTGTGATTGGTCAGTTTGGGAAACAGGAAGTAAAACATTGATGGTTGCTCTCCATCACTTTGCTGTGGATGCTCTGCTCGCTGTGTTTGCAGCCGTTCGGCAATAACGATTATATTTTTTGAGGTGAGTGATTTAATTTGTCGCCTCTGAATCTTTTGAACACTAAGGCCTCTTTAAGTTTATGTTTTAACCTCTGAATTGATCTCAGTTCAAGCTTTTCTGGTCAGTGAGTTATTGAGGTCAACATTGTGCTAACTAATGTTAGCTTACTAATCATTTAAATGTTTCCTCAGGCTTCTAAAGTATTTTGGGCAGCAAAAATATATTTTATAATTCAAACTACTTCCTTAAATCAGTAAATACTGTATATATTTACTGTTGATGGCTAATGTGTGTAAGCTAAAGCTATCATCATTTGTTTTGCTAACCTCATGACAAGTGACCTCATTTTTATCAATAGAAAACATTGTGATTCCATTATTAAGTAATATTTAGTCTTCGCAGTTAATCAACAAGTAAATGGCCAGAATCCCTTACAGTCAAACTGGGAAATATCAACTTCTACCCAAACATTATCCAGTCCAAAGGTCCACATCTTAAACTGGGCCCTGTTCTGTTTGTTCCTATGGTGGCTTTGATTTGTCACAAACTTGGATTTTTCTGTTTTACAAAGATGGATTAAACTGTTTTTAGCAGCTGGTGTCACAGAAACATTTCTCTCCTGCAAAAGTGCAGCCTCATCCACAATTAAAATGATGATGATAAGGCATTTCCAAGGTTAACGACCACACCTGGAGTCATTTTCAGCTGTCAGATGACTGTTATGAAACCATTAGATAGATAGATAGATAGAACTTTATTGTCTGTCACGAGTGACAGAAATTCATTTTTGACAGGCTCATATAAAAAACACTAAGAAAAAAACAAACATTAAAAACACAAAAATGTGTACAATCATGCTAAAAAGGGGGGGGGGGGCTGTTAAAAGCAACAGAGTGTTCATTTTTTGTTGTTCAGGGTGGTTATTGCAGAGGGGACGAAGGATTTTTTGTAGATGTTTTTCTACATTAGAACCAAAAGTTATGGTTTCAGTAAGGATATTTTGGTGAAGAGTGTTTGATTAATTCAGTTTACATCAATTTAGTGCAGAAACTATTATTTTCATTATTTGCCCATTGTTCTGTCAATATATAAATATTTATAATAAAGACTGAACAAAATATGCTATGTGCCGTTTTCCAGAGCCCAAGGTGACATCTTCAGATACTGTTTTATGTGTTGTACAGGCCAAAAATCTGAATGTTTATTATCATGAGTGACTATGAAAAGCATCAAATTTTCACATTAAAAATCTGTCTATTTGCTTATAAATTGACTAAAACAATTATTCAGTGATCAGAAGAGCTGCCAATTTTCTGTTAATTGCCTAATAAATGAATTTATTAATCCATTAATCACTACAGCTCAAGTTCAATGAGTCACTTTTACAAATTATAATCTTACTTGTATACTGTAAATAATACCTGAAGTTTATGATCTTCACTCTTTTTGTCTTTTTTTTTTTTGTATTTTAAATTGCGTCAAAAAAAACAAAGTAAAATGGATTAGAATAATGATTGTTTTGCTACCGTAATCTTAGCCTGGATTACTTAAGACTTTTTAAAAAAATGGGGCCATTTTATCAAGTCATATAAACCAGAATAAATACAGAAACTTGGTACAAACATATATTGTCATTAAGATAAATTTAACTATTAGTATATAGATTTTATATCATATTGTCAAGCTTTATGTGACAGCTGTTATGTCATGTTTCTTCCAGGAGGAGGGGACCGACCAACTGCCATCATGTCGAGCAAACGGGCCAAGGGAAAGAACACCAAGAAGCGTCCTCAGCGTGCCACCTCCAATGTGTTCGCCATGTTTGACCAGTCTCAAATCCAGGAGTTCAAGGAGGCCTTCAACATGATCGACCAGAACAGGGACGGTTTTATTGACAAAGAAGACCTTCATGACATGCTGGCCTCATTAGGTAAAGACATGAGATTGGAGATTGATTCGAAATTTTCTTTTTTACAAAGACGGCTATATTAACACTGATTGTGGGTGAGAATAAGTGTCATAAATCCTCATTCCTCTGATATTTTCCCAGGTAAGAACCCCACAGATGAATACTTGGAGACGATGATGAACGAGGCGCCGGGCCCAATCAACTTCACCATGTTTCTGACCATGTTTGGGGAGAAGCTGAACGGCACAGATCCGGAGGATGTGATCCGTAACGCTTTTGCCTGCTTTGACGAGGAGGGCACAGGTTAGTCACTACTTAGTATGTCTGTTTCTCAATGTTGTCAGGATATGTTTGTTTATATGGATATGTTTGTTTATTTTTGATCAAAACACTTTGGACACAATTCTCAAAGGCAACCAAATAAATGGCATCACTGTTCGTCACTGTTCGTCTTAAATTCCCAAATGGAATTGGATTCATGCTGCCATTAGCTATTTTCATTATTGTTTAATGAGACAATGTCTTAAATATTGAATGAATAATATTGTCTACAAATGGCACAAAAATGTGCCTAATAAATGTCTTTTACCGATGTTAATGAAGTTGATTGGTATCAAAATGTTTAAAGAAATGTTTCTATTCCTGTCTAATTTTAACATTTTTTAAAACATTTATTTCAAAAACATGACAAAGGCACATAGAAAGGGCGGACCTCTGGGAAAGCCAACTCCCCTGTCTCACGATGTTAACTAAAGTGAAGAATAATTTATGTATCTGCTCTGAGATTTGGATCCACTCCCAAATTTAATGGGTTCTTCTTTTTCTGTAATCCTGCTGACAAACAGAATCTAAACCTGGCCTTCTTGGCGAAGGTAATCACACAGAATCCGTATCCAGCAAACTTGACATTTGTCTCGATAAATAACACGAATGGTTGTGAATGTAAATCGATTTTCAGTAAGTCAACTGACAGATGGATCAACTTCTCCTGCAGGTATAATCCAGGAGGAGTACCTGCGGGAGCTGCTCACCACGATGGGCGACAGGTTTACAGATGAAGAAGTGGACGAGCTCTTCCGGGAGGCGCCCATCGACAAGAAAGGCAACTTCAACTATGTAGCATTCACCCGCATACTGAAGCACGGCGCCAAGGACAAAGATGATTAGTGACAAAACTCTGGGTGTGGTTTATTCTGTACGGAAGCCCTGAACCGCAAGTGAAGAAATTTTTTTTTTGAGATGTTATCTTGTTATTTCGAGATCATATCTCATTATTTCGAGACAATACACATATGTAAAAAAAAATAAGAATTAAAAAAAAAAAAATCTTCCAAAATTTTTTTTTTCTTCAGATATTATCTCATTATTTCGAGATATCTCGTTATTTCGAGATAACACACCTATGTAAAAAAATATATATATTTTTTTTTTTTTACATATGTGTATTATCTCAAAATAACGAGATATGATCTCGAAATAACAAGATAACATCTCAAAAAAAAATTTCTTCATTTGCGGTTCAGGGCTTCCATAATTCTGTACATTATGTGTATCATTTTGGGTTTCCACTCAAGTTAGAACAGCTGTATCCTCAACTCCTCTCCCCCTTCTCTCAAAGCTCATTTGCACATCTGTGAAAACTCCACTGAAGAGTCCGTATAAGCTAGTAAACATGTACTTTATGGATAAAGCTGGAAATAAACTGAAACAAGGAGTTTGTTATCACGACTGGTTTGCTTTTACTGAATCATTTGTATTTTGTAGGAAATTAAAGATTAAATTGTGGTCGGAGATGAATCGCCAGCACTCGATTTAATTTTTCAAAGGTTTTATTTTAAAACAAAGGAAAATAGATGTGATGTGTCAGTCTGGTTTAAAGCAATAACAATTCCACAGTTTACACTAATTTCATAGATGTATGATCATGGGATCAGTCACTAGATTAAACAAAAAGGTGCTGATTCTCATTGAATAATACACAAACATCACATGGCCAAAGGTTTGTGGACAGCACTGTGAAGCACTTGGGCTGTTTGAGTTTGGGCTTGTGTTACAACTAACAGTTATTTTTACTTAATTCGTTTTTTTGGTATAAAATGTAAAAATTCCCTTTATTCTCTTGATTCAGTCAAATTGCTTAGGTTTAGGTCCATTATTATTGAATGCAGCTAATCCTCACAAGTGAGAAGCTGGAATTAGAGAATGTTTAGCATTTTAACATGACAAAACATTAAATTATTATCAAAACAGTTGCTGATTGCTTCATTTACCAATCAGAAATGGTTTCAGCTCTTGTTAAGGGTTGGCCTATTAGTTCCAATCACTATAAATAATGTCACATTTTTCTAGTAGCAAATGCTTCTGTATACAAATGAACAGGCTATATTTGTATATTTCAAAATACTTTTTCCCCACTGTAATGTGTTTGACCAGCCTGCAGAGAGCCATGATCTCATCCAACACCTTTGGGATGAACTGGACTGTGAGCCTTATCGCCAAACAGCCAAAATTAGAGTCAATCCCAGAAGAGTGGAAGCTTTTAACAGAGCACTAATACTTATTAATGTCCACATACTTTTCACCTTGTGTGTACAAACTGCCACATGGAACACATGACAATGAGAAGAGAAATATTTCCTCCATGTTACGGTACAGTTTGTGAGATGAACTGGTGAATTTTAACAGTTTTCTTACTGTGGATAATTTGATATTTTTGGTCATGGCATTTCTATTCACCACTATTTTTTTGGATGCTATAAAATGGATCTAATTTAAGAGAACTCTCCAGAGAAGAAAGCACCTCTGATCCTCTCGCAAAGTGACAATATCTCTTTAACCCAGATAAAGTATCCCAGATGAACCCAGCATCAGCACCAACAACCCGTTGCCTCCTGTTCACAGGATTTCCTGTGACGAGGCTCTCTGATGCACATCACAGCAACAATAAATAGACAAGGATTGCATCAACACTTGACACTTTCTGTACACTTTGCATTTGCTCACAGAGCAATGTATAGCACATGATACGGCAGACTTTGCGGCTTTACTCCGCCAGGGCGAGATTTTTCGACTGGATCTTTGATAGGTGGTCTGATATACAAGCCTCTATCTTGTCACACTGGGCCAAGAAATCCTATTGAAAAAAAAAAAGTAATTACACCTTATAATAATTGCAGTGATTTTCAATTAAAACAATTTGATGACTCTGAAAAAGGTTATTACCTGCACAGTCTTTACAAGTCCCTTTTTCTTCATTTTGCAGTCATTGAAATTGTCTGGGACAGTCTGTTAAAAGAAGAAAAAGATCACACACACAGAAATATACACCTGAACAAAATTAGATTAAGCTTTCATTTTTTTTCCAGTCGGTAATCAATGACAATAAGGTAACAAAAAAAAACTGCACCAAAAATATTTAATTATTTTTTGTATTTGAAGCTTCAGTTTAGGGTTTATAATAAAGCTTTGGATTTTATTCTCATTATATTATTTAATACCATAATAGTAGATGATTTTTTTTCTTCTTTTATTTATTTATTCTCTGTTAAGTGTCTTTGAGTGTTTAGAAAAGCGCTATATAAATGCAATGTATTATTATTATTATGATATGAATGTAATTAATGGTGCTGCTGGATTGCTGCCAGATTGCACCATTAATACAGCTTTTAAAAATCTGTAATGGAGACAACAAGGCAAAAAAACTCTTTAAAAAGAAAGAATTCTGTGGCTTTTTTTTGTTTTTTTTGGATTGTTTTTCCTTACTATAAGTATAAGTATTATTGTTATTGCAATGCATACAGTGTCCTTCATGTTTTGTTTTGGTTCTTGTTTCTTTTTTTTGTTTTTGTTTTTTTTTTTGTTTTTGTCTTTTTTGTTGTTGTTGTTGTTGTTTTTTTTGGGGGGGGGGGATTCATACATAAAACAAAAAATTATGTGAGTATTGGTCCAAGTTTTCTTTTGTGAATGTTGTATTTTTGTACATGTTCTGTACTATCAGCGCTCAATAAAAATAAATGTCAAAAGAAAGAATTCTCACCATTGCATCGATCTGCTCCAGGATCTTCATGAACTGTTCAGCTGCTATTTTCACTCTATGATCCAGTTTACCCAACGCCTCTGCCTGCAGGTCTTTGGCCAGGAAGCCCTGTGGAAAAAATGAGATATTATATATGAAATATTAAAGAGAACAGAACAGACCAATGCAGGAACATTATGCATCCTGAGAACCGTAATTGATTTCTTACATTCTTGAGTCCAGTCAACTCTCCATCTACTTTCTCCAGCTTTTTAGCCGTCTGTTCCACAGACTTCTCGATGTCTTTCAGCTTCTTCAGTTCAACTTCTTCCTCGGGACTGTTCTGTTTGTGGATCATTGTTTTAATTAAATATTCAGTCACGCATCAGAGACGTTACACATGTAGAGGTCTTACCCGCTTTCCAATCATCATGAGTTTGCAGCCTTCTTTTATTCCAAAGCTGGACAGACTCTCCTCTGCATCCTTCAGTGATTTTCCTGAAATAACAGGATGAATGAGGCAAGGTTAGAGCTGGGGATATAATATACTAATAAGGTTCGCTTGGATGTGAATGAAAAGAGATGCACAGTCTACCTTTGAAGATGAGTTTCTGTGAAGTTTGAGGAACTCCAGTGACTTTGGTGAGAGCGTCCGAGAGGTCTTTGACAATAGGGCCTTTGCCATCATCCTGACCGCTTACTGTGATGCTGTGCTTAGTAGATCCTAGAATGAGAGAAAATATTTCAACATGTGACCATAAGCACCTGTGTGTGGAAAATATTTTCTAATCTGTTGGAGATTTTCATTTAAAATTATGTGGATTATCTGCATTTAAGCATGGCAATGCATATTTCTCATTTTCACCCTAGTAACATCCATGTGATACTTTGATTCTTTTAAACTGAATAGCAAGTAAGTAAATGATATCCATAAGACATTATGATGGCAAATTATTACAAAAATAGCTTCACAGTAAAGTCTAAAACTGAGGAGAAAGATGTTTTCTAATCTGCCTCATCTGAGTTATATTCCTATCCTTAGATTTACACTGATACACAGATATTTTACATTTGTCAATTTTATTTTATTTTTCTATTTAAAAGACAAAAACAAAACAACTGCTTATTGTTATTAAGCTTCAGTCTCAAATGATCCTACATATTTTCTATTATTTGAATATAAGGTGGAGAGAGAGTGTGTTTGTGTGTGTGTGTGTTCTTGTACTTCCTACATAGTGAGGACCAGAACACGTTTTTAACCAACAGAGTGAGGACATTTTTGCAAAGTGAGGACATTTCAGTCGGTCCTCACTTCTTTGAAGGCTTTTTTGAGATTTCAGACTTTGTTTTAAGGGTTAAAGGTTACATGATAATGGTAATTAACTGAAACTGTATTGTGTGGTTACAAAACTAACTAAAATTATAGTGAAAATGTCCTTCATTTCAACTTTTTTAGTCATAATGAAGATGGAAAATAAATGGAAATAAAGGCAAAATTTACTGTGACCTCTTTTAATCTCCCACCCAACAAATACCCCATTACGAAAAACTACAACTAACACTAAAACTGATAAAAAACTAAACTGAAACTAAATCATTAAAAAAAAAAAAAATACTAAACTAAAACTAGCAAACTCACTCTAAAAACTGATAAAAACGAACTGAATATGAAAACAAAAATTCACAACAAAATTAAAACCAAAGGATTCTAGGATATTTAACAATATATGAACACACAGTAATTATATTGCATTTTTATATAAATGGAAAGGAACATTAACACAACAGTATATAAACAGGTCTAACTCATATTTACCCCAAAAGGATGCACGTATAGATCTTAGCAGTATTTCGTTGGATAACACATTTTGAGGTTTTATTTTTATTTCCCACCCAAGCCTTTAATATAAGCAGAACATTAACTCAATAGATTTCCAATCACAACATGCGTTTCCTGATAAATTACGTTATGCTGCTGTGAAATACAATGTCAGATTTACATAAAACACAGTTAAATATTCGAAGGCAATGTTTCTGTCAGGATGTTTAACCGTACTAAGGCAGAAAGTGTATTAAACTAACTCTTAGTTAATGTTAGATACTACAGTGGAATGTATGGTGATGCTAACTTTAGCTACACCAGCTAACCGCTTACTAGCTACTCGAGCGATGGTTAGTAAACTTACATTTACATCTCTATTTTATCATCTGTTAGTAATCATGTAACATCATACAAAATCTTATTACCGTATGCAACTGTCACTGTTATCGTTTGCTCTGACATTTTGGTTTTAAGCGTCCTTTAATCACAACATGAACCACACCGCTAGTTATAGCTAACTGTTGCTGAATGCTAACTAACTACTTCCGGGACAGACTGCGGTCAAGCCAGCCCCCTGCAGGTTTTACGGTACGTGTATAGACCAGGTATTACGGTAAGCGTGCCTGAGAACTGCCTTCAAAGTAAAAGCAGCGTTCTGTTGAATATCGTCACACTGTTAAAATCATCGCCTAAGTCATTTTTTTTGGTCAAAATTGTTTTTTTTGCCTAAATCACCTATGGTAAAATCGCCTACATCCTCAGTTGATCAGATCATGTGATTTTACCCCTTTAACATCATCACTTCTTTGACAATTTGCCACATTCATAGGCATCAGATCAAGGTTATAATAGTTTTGGATTTTTCATTAGTTTTAGTTTTAATTTCGTTGTGAATTTTTGTTTTCAAACTCAGTTAGTTTTAGTTAGTTTTAAGAGTGAGTTTTCTAGTTTTTGTTTAGTTTTTATTTTTTGAAAATGCTTAGTTTTAGTTTAGTTTTTATTAGTTTTAGTTTTAGTTTTTTGTAATGGGCTATGTGTTGGGTGCGAGATTCAAAGTGGTCATAATAAATTTTGCCTTTATTTCCTTTGGTTTATCCATCTCAGCCCACTAGGGCTGAGATGGATAAACCAATTGGATGATAGTGAAAGTGGATAAACCTACTTTCACTATCATTTTAGTTAGTTTTGTAACCACAAAATACAGTTTCAGTTAGTTATCCTTTTTTTAAAAAACTCTAGTTTTTATTTTTATTTCAGTTAACGAAAATGTTTTTTCAATTCTAGTTTTCGTTATTTCGTTAGTTTTCGTTAACTATAATAACCTTGCGCCTAAGTCATTTTTTTTTTTGTAAAAATACTTTTTTTTGCCTAAATCACATATGGTAAAATCACCTACATCCTCAGTTGATCAGATCATGTGATTTTACCCCTGTAAGATCATCATTTCTTTGAGAATTTGTCACATTCATAGGCATCAGGTAAGAACCCAGCAAAGAAGAGCTAGAGGGAGATTGTTTAGTTATCAGTTTAGTTTATTAGTGTTTTATTGTTGACACTAATATTGGTAACACTTTACTCTAAGGTGTCTACATGAGAGTGACATGAGCGTGTCATAAACATGACATGGGATGTCTCATGAACATTAATGACACTTTGAAGTAACATTAAAGCTCATGATACTTGTCATGTCATGTTTCTGACAGGCTTGTGTGACTCTTATGTAGACACCTTCAAAATAAAGTGTTACCATATCTTGCTTAAGTCACAAAGGCATGTTCAAAAAATTGCCTAAGTCATTTATTTCTCTTAAGTTACATAATTTACACACAGTGTTATTACTATGCCAATATACATCCTTTGTTACATCGTTTTTGAGGGAAATGATCAATAAAGTGTTTTGTGTTTCCTGCAAAACTTGAAAAAATTTGTGTGATTATTTTAACAGGGTGACAATATGATAAGAAATTTCACATGAATTAAATAAATAAGTCTGTCAATAAAATATAAATGCATTCATATATACTTTAAAATATATATGTACAAATTAATAAAAACAATTGCATTAATTCAAAAGAATAACAAATAAATAAATAAAATAAATGGCCATTAAAAAATGAATACAACACATCCAAACTAAAATCTAACTTCAAAATTACGTATGTATGTACGTATGTATGTATGTATGTATGTACATTGGCGGTTCAAGACCAATCTTACTGTGGGGGCCATGGAGGGGCCAGTGTTTAATCAGAGGGGCCCATTAAAAAACGGTAAAGATTATATTCAAGCATTCAAAACCTTTATTTTAGTTTATTTAAAAATCTCATTTAAGTGTATTTGGAAGCTACAAATACATTGATTGAAACAATAAGACTTACCAACAATAAAAAATATTTTTGTACGACAATGACATTTCTCATTTTTGTGCACAATTACTTTTTTTATATTAAAAGTGCAGTATAGTGAAAATGATCTTTTTTATATAAATATACACAAGCTTTTATTGCACAATTAAACTATTATACAATGTACACATTCTGGGTTCCTTTTGTGTACTATGAGATATTGTTTGAACCAAAAATAGATAAAAAAATTCCGTTGTTCATTGTTGTAAATTGATCATTTTATATTAATTTGACACAGGGGCCACAGCAGGGACCAAGGGCTTCTTCACAGGGTTCCCTGTAGGTTCCTCTGCAGAATTGAAAGACTAATTTATTGAATGACTGTTAAATTGCTTTTCGTTCACCGGGCTTTTATTTTGAATGCAGCCCTTACGCGCTCTTACCGTAATGCTTAGTATACATACGTACCAAAACAAGTAGAAGCTGGCCAAACCGAGTTTTCAAAGTGCTGTCTGATGGCTTTACCGCAGTCTGGACGGACAGAAAACAGTTCTTCTAACGTCTTTAACTTTTTACTTCCCTTATTTATCAATATCAACGGAGGAATATACAAAAGCAAAATAGATACATTCAACTGATCACAACAACGTTATATCCAGATGATGAGAAGTTACTCCCCTTGAGCCGCCTCATGTCCCAACTGGCTCTGTGGCGCAATGGATAGCGCATTGGACTTCTAGTCAAGCACTTGAGGAGTGATTCAAAGGTTGTGGGTTCGAGTCCCACCAGAGTCGGACTTTTAAAAAAGTTAGCCCGTTGATTACACGTGTGAACTCTCCTCAAAGTAAGCATCATGGTTCTTCCGACTATAAATAATCAAAATATACAATAGCCAGACCATACACTGTCTTTCTCATCTAACGCAATGTAGTTCTATACTGTTATAAAAGTTAAATAGATACATATTCATCAATGAGCTTTAAAAGGATTCAGCAACAACCAGGCCAGCTGTTTCCCTATGTCCAGTCTTAATGCTAAGCTAAGAATCTTCCGGCTTCAGTCTTATACTTAATGGACATAATATGTGAGAGTGATATCTTGTCTTCTAAGTCCTTCTTCTTGAGTACGTCTCAACAGGAGCCCATAACTCAGTTTTTCTCCAGGTAATCAGTTCCTGGTTAAACCTTTACAAACAACAATTAACCAAACAATTCAAGGTTAAATTAAAACACATCATTTATTTTGCATGTTTTAAATAACCTGCAGACATTTGCGGGAATTATTTCCACAAACAAAATGATAATAACTGAACAACACACAAAACTAGAAGACTAATAACACAAATAAAAATAAACCTGTTAATAATGGTGATGAACGAGACTGACAGGTGTTAGACAGGAGGACAAATGGAAGGATTTATGCTTTTAAAAAAAGGTTTGGTATGTTACAAGGCCACATGCTAGCACATCAGTAGTAACAATACACAACCCAACAGCAGGACAGCTTCGAAATCGTAGTGTCAAATGTTTTGCATACTCTACATATAAAAGTGTTTTCAGTTGAAGTGCAGTTGTTTGAAGCCTTCTGTGTTTATGTGGCAGGAATCTGTGGGAGGCCAAACTCATCCACCAAGACACCGTCCTGAAAACAAAAACAAGAATGTTAAGAAAACATTTACATGACTGAATCACAAGCAAACACACTGACCCTGTTTATACTTGGTTTTTAAAATGCGTCTTGGGTGATCGGATCACAAGTGGACAGACGAGACACATCACTGTTTACACCTGTGGGACTCATGCGTCTCCAAGCGCATCCAACTGACCACTTGTGTGTGAATTTAAACAATAAACTTACATGTTAATGGCCTATTGCAATTAATTTAATCAGCAGGATCATTTGTTTGCACTATAAAATACACTACCGGTCAAAAGTTTTAGAACACCCCAATTTTTCCAGTTTTTATTGAAATAGGTAAGGTTAACCAAAACTGAAAAATAATGTACATTTCAGAATTATACAAGTAGGCCTTTTTCAGGGAACAAGAAATGGGTTAACAACTTAACTCTATGGAGTCTTGGGCTATTTTGTCCATTTTTGAATTCTTTACATGTCTTTGTAAGTCATTTTGTGTCTTTTTTTGGTCATTTTATGTCTTTTTTTAGTCATTTAGTGTCTTTTGGTGTCTTTTTTTGTCATTGTGTGTCTTTTTTTGTCATTTTGTGTCTTTTTTTGTCATTTTGTGTCTTTTTTTGGTCATTTTGTGTCTTTTTTTAGTCCTTTAGTCCAACATAAAATGTGATTTTGAATCTTTTTTTTTTACTTTCAAAACACTATCATGCTCAATAAAGAATTTTAAATGTTGCAAATGTGCATCAATTTCAGAGTACACTGAGACATTAAACTGCATAATTTTCAATTAAATTCTGGAAAAGTTGGTTTGTTCTAAAACTTTTGACCAGTAGTGTATATGTGATCAAATGCGTTCTACAATGGCAAGTGGTTTGAGTCATCTGATCTCAACGCATCTCTGAACCTGTTTACACAGATCCGATCGCCCAAAACACATAAAAACCAAGCGTAAACGGAGTCACTGACATTTCAAGTATTATTACTCTTTTTTTCTCTTTTTCTGCTATATTTGATGGCGGTGAAGATACAGAGTGGAAGGAGGAGAGAGAGGGAAAGACCTGCAGGAAAGGACTCCAAGCCTTCGTGCAAGGACTGAGCCTCAATGGTATGTGCTCTACCAGTGAGTCACGAGACGCCCCGAGTATTATTACTCTTTGAAATGGTTTGTGTTGAACAGTAAAGATTATGTCAGAGGGCATCAGAGCCTCTTATAAACAGCTTAAAAGCCCAAACCAATAGTTTCATACAAATTTTCTACAAAGAAACTTTAAGGACCTATAAAGTAGACCAGCTATTCTCAACCTTGGGGTCGGGACCCCAGTTGGGGTCGCGAGATGATTTCTGGGGGTCGCCAAATCATTTTGGAAGTCAGCTCTGTCTCCACTGTGTTAAAGTGTTCATGTGTTAATGTGTTTTAGTCTTTTTGGTCATTTTGTGTCTCTTTTTGGTAATTTTGTGTCTATTTTGATCATTTTGTGGTCAATTTGTGTCTTTTTTGATCATTTTGTGGTCAATTTATGTCTTTTTTTGGTCATTTTGTTTCCTTTTTTGGTCATTTTGTGTCTTTTCTTAGTCATTTTGTGTCTTTTTTTTAGTCATTTTGTCTTTTTTTTTGGTCATTTTGTTTCTTTTCTGCGTCATTTTGTGTATTTTTTTGGTCATTTTGTGTCTTTTTTTAGTCATTTTGTCTTTTATTGGTCATTTTGTTTCTTTCCTGCATCATTTTGTGTGTTTTTTGGTCATTTTGTGTCTTTTTTGGTAATTTTGTTTCCTTTTTTTGGTCATTTTGTGTCTTTTTAGTCATTTTGTTTGTTTTTTGGGTGATCTGAACTGTGTGTGTGAGATTGTGTTCAGTGAGCGGGGGTCGCGGACAACATGCATGTTAAATTGGGGGTCGTGACTCAAAAAGGTTGAGAACTACTGAAGTAGACAACGTTAGCATATTTCTTTCTGATTTGACTTCTTTATATGTATTTTTAAGACTGCAATTCTCCAATCCCTGCCTTGAGTAAAATTCAGTTCCATTCAATTCAATTTTATCTTTAATGCCCAGAATCACAAATCACAGATTCGTCTCAAAGGGCTTTACAGACTGTACGGGTTACGACACTCTCTGACCTTTGACCCTCTCAGAGGAAAATCCTTGAAAAAACCCCTAACCCCTCCCAGGGCTGACAGACGTGCAATAAATGTTGTTTGTACAGAACAGACCGATATAAAATGTCAGTTACAGTGACCCCTGAGCTCTGAACACTGTTACCTTGTTTGTTTTACTGTCACTGGGAATCCCCTCAGGGATAGACGGAGCAGTTGCCGCCTCATCCAGGTAGGAGCTGTCATCGTCCAGCAGCAGCTCATCTCCCAGCGCATCCAGCTCTGAAACCACAGACACACTGTCACTGCACGACTGGACACACTTTAGTTACCAGGACAAGAAACAAAGTTCTGGCCAGGCCGTTATCCCAACAAGTGATTATTGTGCTTTGCATTTTTTTCATTATTCTATTTGAGTGATCAGTGATGACTGTTACTCTTCTCAATTTACGCCACCTCACTTGGCACAATCATCCACAATCATGGCTTCTCATACCATTGTTATGCCGATGATACCCAGCTGTTTCTTTCTTTCCACCAAATCAAATCAAATCAATTTTATTTATATAGCCCAAAATCACAAATCACAGATTTGCCTCAAAGGGCTTCACAGACTGTACATGGTACGACGTCCTCTGTCCTTAGACCCTCACATCGGCCAGGGAAAAACTCCTTAAAAAACCCTTTTAGCAGGGGAAAAAGAAGAAGAAACCTCAGGGAGAGCGACAGAGGAGGGATCCATCTCCCAGACAAACGACCCCACAGTCTCAGCTCGTATCTCGTAGCTCGCCTTGTGGACATCTCCACATGGATGACAGAACATCACCTTCAGCTCAACCTCCCAAAGACGGAGTTCCTCGTCATCCCACCCCGTCCAACCTTATATCAGCCTATCAATCTTCAGCTTGGATCCATGCAACTTGTACCCACAAGCTCTACACGAAACCTGGGTGTCGTGACTGACGACCAACTGACCTTCAAGGTTCATGTGTCCTCAATTGCCCGATCTTGTCGGTTCTCCCTGTACAACATCAGGAAAATCAGACCCTATGTTACGGCCCCAGCCGTATAGTCTGTGGTTGTGGTTGTGCGTGTGTGTGTTTGTTCCCTCCCCTCAGGCTGCTGGAGAAGGATGATTGGATCGTCCGGCGACCACGGAAGCCAATCAGATTCGGCAATTAGCTGTCCACATCTTTCAAAAGGCTGGATGGAGCTTCAGTCAAAGCACGGCTGGATCTGATGTGAACCGTCGCCCAAACCTTTGTCTGTGCTCGGCATTTCGTTGTATTGAATACTGTGTTTAGTTGTAGTTGTTCTTTTGTACTGTGATACAGTTAAACTGACCCTGGTTTTTTGTTGTTATTTTATTTAGTTAAACCTTTAGCCCGAAGCGTCCTTTTGTTTGTACTTATCTTACTGTTATTTTACTTCTTATTAAAAACACCTCTGTTAAAACCATTACATCTGGTTTATGTTACCTCCTTTTACCCCTTTAAGAGCTGGTGGACGTAACATAATTGGGGGCTCGTCCGGGATCACTTTAAAACCTTGACTGAGCAGTCGACACAACTCCTGGTTCAGGCCCTCGTGTTATCACGTTTAGACTACTGCAACTCTCTACTGGCAAGGTCTTCCTGCTGCACCACCAAGCCTCTGCAGATGATCCAGAACGCGGCGGCACGTCTGTTCTTCAACCAGGAGACTCTGTCACTCTGCTCCTCATCTCTCTGCACTGGCTCCTGGTCACAGCAGCATCAAATTCAAAGCCTTGTCTCTTGCCTACAAAATAGCAACGGGCACAGCCCCTTCTGATCTGAACTCCTTTGTTCAGATTCACAAACCTTCCTGATCCACTACACTCTTCCAATGAAAGACGTCTGGCTCCTCCACTGCTGAAGGCCTCTACGTCTCAAACCAGACTCTTCTCCTCTGTAGTGATGGTGTTGGAACCAACTTCCAAACTCCATCCGTTCTGCTGAGTCCTTCTCAATCTTTAAGAAGAGACTGAAGACCAACTCAACCTCACTTGTGTTGTATTTACTGTCATTTGTACGTCGCTTTGGATAAAAGCGTCTGCTAAAAGACATTGTAGAATTTGTGACAATTTATTTCATGTTTGCACATCATTGTTTAATACTAAATTTTCAGAGCTGTAGTTATTATTATTATTATTATTATTATTATAGTCTTGTTTACAGCTTATTTCATGTTCACTCATCTGTTATTTTCCTCTCTACCTCTGGACTGTTTAGTCTGGAACAATGTGGTTTTTCTTCTTCTGAGAAAACTGTTCTTGCTTGTTTCTCCCTCTAAACTTTTAATTTTACCGCATGATTTGCGTTCCAAATCAAGAGTACAATCCTGTTAAGGCTGCATGTCCAGGCTAAACAGGTGATAAGTGGCAAACAAGGCCAATCCCATTTCAAAAGCTTGGACTCTTAAGGGATGTACCTGAATCTGAATAGGTTATTTGAGATGCAGCTGGACTTCAAGTTATATAATGTTAAATCTAATAATTCCCCATTTTAAAAAAACAAACTAACAGCAAAATATAAATAAATGCAAACATAGCATCATCAGAATACACAATGATTCCCTTCAAACTGAAGACCTATTTCTACATCTTAACTTTAAATTGTTCATGTTTCCAATACAAAACAACATTTTTCAATGTATATTTGAGGTATACCTGCTTCAAGATCATCTTCATCTATCTCTGGAGTGCCGTAGCTGCGGCTCAGAGCCTCTTGAACCTCGTTGGCGTCTTCCATCATGTCCTCCAGTTGGTCCTGTAAATCCTGAAAGTTCAAACATGTGATGTGATCACTTCATATGTCCGATATCTGTGACCAGAACAACTAGAATATTGATTTTCACTTACAGACAATTGTACTTTTTTACTGTTGAAATCAGACTAAATTTGATTAAAGCAGGACTAATAAACCTGTTTGTTGTTCCAAATTGGAGCAAACATTAACAAAAACATAGAAAGGTGAATTATTTTTCCAGCTGGGAAAAAAAAGCTAAAATATCTCAACATTTTATCATATTTAAAGAATCTCTGGCTGTAATAATCTTATTCCTTTGCTAGTACTGACACCTGGTGTGACCTAAACCATTATTATATAGTTACTATGTAATAACAAACTGTCTAGTGGTATTATAAAACAATCATACATCAATCTGGTCAAGTTTGACGTCCTTGTAAGCCCTTTTCATTTCCTTTGCACCGATCTTCATGGCATCCACCTGGGAACAGAAAATAAATTGCACAAGGTTTTCATTAACCCATTGAGGCCTGAAAAATCGCTGGGCGATTTTAAAATAAGCCTCTAATTTTCTGGAAATTCTGGAAAAAAAAGTGTCAACTCTTCTACTAAATAATAGATTTTTCAGCCTCTGTAGCAGATAGAAATGAAATTCAAAAAGTATTTGAGAGCTTATACAAATACTACAAAACGACGTATCCGCTTTCCAGGCTTCAATGGGTTAAGTCACTGGGTAAAATGACTATCAGCACTGGAAATATCTTCTGATTTGAGTCTTTTAAGGTAAAGACACAGAGATTTACCTTAGAAGGATCAAGTCTGAATTTAGAGAGCAATGACTTGACTAAATTAGCTTTCTAGGTAGACAAACATCAAACATTAATTTGCAAAAAAATAAATTCAGTATGACTAAAAGGTTGAGTTTTAAGAAAAACAAAGCAAAAAAACAACAACTAGACCACCTAAAATGAACCCAAACTAATTAGTATTCTTATTATGGATGGTGTGGTTCTCACTGTTGTTTTTGTGTCCTTCAGTGTCTGGATTGTGTAGTTTGCCTGCTCCATATTAAAAGACTGCTGAGCCAGCTGCTCTCTTTGACCTTCATACCTGTTTTAACAAAGAAATGCAGTTAGTTTTAAAGCATTCAAACTCTGCACTGAATAGCTTTTGAAGCTCTGTTTTAATTCGAGCCTCACCAACACTGGATTTTTGAGGCTGATATACAACACCAATTCCAAAGAAAGTTGGGATATTGTCTATAATGTAAATAAAACAGAATGTGATTATTTGCCAATCCTTTTTGACATATTGTCAACAGAAAACTGTACAAAGACAATTTATTCAATGCCAAATCTTTTGTCTTTGTACATATATACTCTGAATTCTGATTCTGATTAATTTTGTTTTTATTTATGTTTTACATAGCATCCAAACTTTTTGGGAATCAGGGTTGTAGGTTGATTTTTGAGAATATCAGTGTCTAAATAACATTACTTGACACAATACTCATGGGCCAACATATACTTTGATACCTATGATTTACTAAAATTGGTCAAAAGTTTTTTCAAGCCATTTTCAAGTAAGAAGTAAAAAGTTTTTCAGTGTAGAACTCACATTCTCTTCTGCTTCAGGACTCTCATCGCCTTCTGTTTCACCATGTTCTGCATTTAAAAAAGGGAATAAATATTGATGTTTTTAAATAAATCTCCATGATTCCTAGTAAAAATAATAATATGTTTGTGTTGTTTGTGTTACCTTCGAGGGCCCATCTCTCATCTTCTTCATCTGATCCTTGTACTTGACCAGTTCAGCGTCTAATCTGCCAATCTTCTTCTCTATGGACTCTGACCTCGCATCCACCTGAGCAAGAAGGACATTATTTAACTACAGCAGTAATACTTTACAGCATAATGGCAAACCAAACACTGTGTTACACACAGTAATCAGATCCCTTACTTAAGTAAAAGTACTACTACCATACTGTGAAATGACTCCACTACAAGTAAAAATCCTGCATTAAAAAACCTACTTAGGTAAAAGTAGAAAAGCATCAGCATCAAAATGTACTTAAAGTATCAAAAGTAAAAGTACTCATTATATAGAATGGTTTCAGACTGTTTTATATATTCTAAATATATTATTGGATTATTATTATTATTGATGCAATCATGTAAGCAATGTTCTTATTTTCTCAAGGTAGGGCTCTTTTTAACCCTCCTGTTGTCCTCGGGTCAAGGAAGGGAGAAGAGGGAAGGACGCAAAGGGAAGTAAAAAAGGATGGAGGAAAGAAGGAAGGAAAGAAGGATGGAGGAAGGAAAGAAGAGAGGAGGAAAAGGAGAAAGAATGGAAAGGAGAGAGAAAGGAAGGAGGATGGAGGAAAGAAAGGGGAGGAGGAGAAGAAAGGAAGGAAAAAATAAAGAAGGAAGGAGGGAGAAAAGGAGGGAGGCAGGAAGGAAGGAGGAAGGAAAGAAAGAAAGAAAGAAAGAAAGAAAGAAGGGAAGGAAAGGGGGGGCGAGGGAAGGGAAGAAGGATAGAGGAAGGAATGGAGGCGGGAGGGATGAAAGAAGGAAGGAAGGAGGAAAGGAGAGGAAATCAGGAGAAAGGAAAGAAGAGAGAAAGTAAAGGAGATAGCGGAAGGAGGAAAGAAAAGAAGGGAAGGAGGGAGGAAAGGAAAGGAAGGAAAGAAAGAAAGAAAGGAGGATAGAGGAGGAAGGAAAGAAGGAAGGAAGGAAGGAGGAAAGAAGAGAGGAAGGCAGGAGGAGGAAGGAAAGAAGGAATAGTCAAAACAGATTGGGTCAATTTGACCCGAAAGGATGACAGGAGGGTTAACTACTTAATATACTCATATAATATACTGTAACTTTAATTGTATCATGTTTTTATGTTTAATCATGTTTTTCATATTTATGTTAATTTTGACCTGAAAAGTAACTAAAGCTGTCAATTTCAAAAATGGAAATACTCAAGTAAAGTCATATATATATATAAAAACATATATCCACTTAGCTCACTCTGTGTGTGTGTGTGTGTGTGTGTGTGTGTGTCTGTGTGTGTGTGTGTACTTTCTGGGAAACAGAAAAGGGGTAGCGAAGTCAGGGGCGTAAAGCCTGAGACAAGGCAGATAATTGATGGTAAATCTCTTTAAACAGTCTAAACCAGAGGAAAGACAAACGAGAGGCGGTATTTATGTTTCTAATAGCAGCAAGTGCTTCATAACTGTAGCTTATTAGCCAGCTAGCTCTGTGTGGTGGTGATACGGTTCCCGTTATATCACGTAAACAACAATACACCCAGCAGACAGTACTCACATTACCGATACAGTCCGACAGATTAGGAGGAGGAGCTTTCGGTTTCCCGCGGCCGAATATTCGGTTCATTTTCGAAACGTTTTGTGGTCTCGTAGCTTTTAAGATTTATTTAGAAAAAGACAAAAAAGCACCAAAGGCAAAATGATTTCTTCATTGAGGACACCAGGAAGCAACGGGTTTGACGCAAGCGCTTCCTATTGGTTGGTGGAAACAGTTGTGACCAATGAGAGGGTTTCTTTTTTAATACGCGCCCGCCCCCATGCGGTGAGCAGGTGAACTGCAGCTGCAGTGGCAGCCTATTGTCCCCGCTGACTCTGCATTCATCACCAGGCTTTGTTACACCTCCCCACTGTACATTTGATTAAATGGGACTTTTAATTATATTTTTTTTTTACTGAGGATTAACATTAACCAATCATAAAGTAAACCTATAATGAGCAATGATTCCCTTTGTGTCCCCCAGACTTACTTCAAAGACTTTCAATTAAAAGAAACCACAAAATGCATTGTAAACTCACTCAAGTACTCAAGTACTGTACTGAAGTACGATGCATTGTGTGTGTGTGTGTGTGTGTGTGTGTGTGTGTGTGTGTGTGTGTGTGTGTGTGTGTGTGTGTGTGTGTACTTCCCACATAGTGAGGACCGGAACACATTTTTAACCAACAGAGTGAGGACACTTTTGTGAAGTGAGGACATTTTGGCCGGTCCTCACTTCTTTAAAGGCTTGTTTGAGAGTTAAGACTTTGTTTTAGGGTTAAGGTTACAATTAGGTTTATATTTGGGTTAGAATTGGGCATTCAGTTGTGATTGTGAAGGTTGGGTTAAGGGTTAGTGTAAGGGGCTAGGGAATTCATTATTCCAATGAGGGCCCTCCCAAAGATAGAAGTACATCACAAAATGGATTTTAAAACCATCAATTAATAGAACAAGGTGTCATGCACTATAATGCAAAACATTATAAAATACAAATGTGCTGCTTAAATATTCTTCATGAAGCAGCCATTTTAGTAATGTTAGGGATTTGTTCTTAGTGACCTATAAGTCCTCTTGACTACTTCGAACTTTCACAGATTTAGGAGTTACTTTTAGCTTTGTGATATACTCTTCGACCAAAACTTTAGGAGTCCTCAGGTAGGAGCTGCTTTTGGCATTAAGATGTTTTGTGAATACAGACCCTTGTCTTTATCCTTCTGCATGATACTTGCTTTGTCTTTTCAGCCTTTTAATTCACCAGGACGACTCTCCAATGGACCATTAGACCACTCACCTTCTGGGAGATAAATATATATTTATTAGCATCTTATCAGCATTTCTAACTGCAGACAATGGCTTAATACAAAGTGAGAAACCCATTAGCTGCATGTTTGCCAAACGGTCACAACCTGACAACCCTAAACTCTCACTAATGTCTGTTATTACTGATAAAGTACATAATACTAATCATATGTTTGCATTCTGATTTTTCCACTACTGTTATAGCTTGTACCTTCTGCAACAAGCAATGGCAGCCAGTTGTTCTGGTGAACAACAAGCCTATTAGACCCTTGTTAGACACAAAAGCCGATTAATGAACATGGCTAAACGTAATGACTTGCTAATGTTCAGAGACCTTGAAAGACAGAGAAAAGAAAAACTGTGGTAATCTCTGCAATTATGGTTAACAGCTCCATCAATTCACACAGGAACAGATTCTCTGGGAACCTGTCAGCTCCTCAAGCCTTTGAGAATTGACAATTATGCAAAACCTTTGTCCCTTCTAATTATGTCCCCCTTTTGGCTCTAATTTGGTCTCCACCAGCTCCTGAGGGAAAATATCAAACACTTAGCTGCTAAATGCTCTGCTATGTTACCAGGTAGTCGTTATCTGTGTGCCAATGTTCAAAGAATACAGTTCATCATTTTGAACTAACCTTACAAAAACATGTTTTGTGTACGTTCTTCTTGCTCCTGTTTTTTAATCAAAGGCCACAGGGAAGACCTTGCTCTGATAACACAAAAGGAGCACTTCATCAAATTCATGATTCAGTGTAAATTTACAAAATGTATCAGTTTGAACATGAAATATACTGTCAATGGACAGTTTTTAATTGAATTTATGTCACAAAGGTTTTGCAAATTATTGCATCCCTTTTCATTGTTACGTTCAAACTTTTTTGGAATGAGGGTTGTGCTAAAAACATTCTTCCTTTTCCAATGTAACTAAAAAAATAAAAAAAAAACACCCACTATACATAAATAATGTTTAACAAACAAAACAAATATGTATTTAAGTCACCATTAACAAAACTGGCAACTCTTGTCATAATTTTAAGAAAATAAAAAATAAAAAATGTAAACGTAATCCTTGCTAAAATATAATTACATATTTTTCAAATGTAATCCAGGCTGATTACAGTCACTTGTGTTTTGTAATATATAATATAATAATATATACTATTATAATCCTCATTACATGTACTCTGTTACATCCCAACCCGATTATGATTGTGATACATTGTGATGTATGTGTGGCTAACAGAATCTTTTTTTAAATCAGATATCACGGTGCTTCTTCATAACAAAGGTCCTCTACTCTAACCTTTGCCCTCACCTTGAAAATGTTCTAGATATATCCCCATGTGCCCCTGAGCAATAAAAAGTGCAGATCCAAAACAAAGAGACACAACGGCAGCAGAAACATATCCATAAGCCCATCACGCAGCGTCTCGTCATTACAAATTCCTCTGCAAGGCCACCAACACAAAACCCCCTCTCAATTATAACAGCAAGCCTTGGACTTCTGCTTTTCAGTCAGAGAGCTCACCATGGAAACACTAACTTTGTGTCTGAGTTGAAGAGAATTAGAAAAACACCAGGGAGGGGGGTTATAATGTGTTGTTTTGTGATGCTCACCAGCTTGATATCACCAAGGGCAGAAATAAAACCCTGCAAAGTGAGATAACATTTTAAAGCTTTAATGTGACTTTGTTGCACGTTCGTGAAGCATGTTTTGACATTCAAAGCTAAAAGATACAGCAAAACATCCAACAGATAGTTAATTTACAATGCAGCAGCACATTATGCATACAGTATTTGGTGCTCAGGCCTGTGCAGAATCCAGCTGATCATGAATTTATTAATGCAATCGTGACTTAATTACAGTTTAGAGAAACGGTTAAGAAACACATACTGTAATTAACAGATGGATGTCTTCGGTAAGACTTCAATATTTTTTTATTTAACTTTTTTATTTAAGAGATAATGCTACAATAACTTTAGGCAGTACCAGTATATACTTTCATATGCTTAAAGGAGGGAAAGGCATCACAAAAATGGATATGGCTAATTGCTGATCTTTTTAGAGCAAGCAAAATAGCTGAGTTCAGTTCAGAGGCCAAATAAGATAAGGCACACAAAACAAGGCACAAAAACACATTTCTTGCTATAACTACTGTATCATTATCGTCAGATTTAAACAGATAAATACATTAATGCTTTGCTCTACATTAAGAAAAACCCTTATAAGCCTTCGATTTGATGAATTCTGGTTGATCTGGTGACTCTTATAAAAGCTACGATGATTCAGAAAACCAAGAGAGTAAATCAGTCACATTTTGTTTTCTTTCTGCAGAGGGAAATTAAATGTTCCAGCACATACAACCCTCGTTTCCTAAATTAGCACCCCTACTGGTGGCAGAAGATCAACATCCTCACACCTAAATGTAACGGTCACAGTTTTAAACACATGGTTATGTTGTGAAGAGTCAATTTAGTTAGGTTTAAGCACCAAAACTACTTGATTAAGTTTAGGAAAAGATTGTGGTTTGGGTTAAAACATTTTTTTTTTCTGTACTTCTGTACATAAATGCGTGACATAGAATGTGATGCAGTTATGTTCATATAAATCAAGGTTGAATTGTGTGTCAATTTGCATTCGTCCATACTTTCATTATACTATTTTGAGTGCATGAGTGTGTTCAAATGGAGAAGGATGCCAAAATGCAGTGCAGTACTATCAGTACATGAATGTTGCACTCTTAATAGTCAAAAAGTTTTTAATGTTTTTAACTGGCCCATATACACCAAACTCCTACCTATGTGGACTTTGTCGCTCTTTATACTACTTTACCTGACTTAGTTTTTTAGAAGCTGGTCTCACAGGAATCCGTGAAATAGCCACGGATTCGCTTAACTCAAAATCCGTGGAATAGCCACGGAATAACTCAAATTTCCGTGAAACTGACACGGATTTCGCTACAATGCAAGTTAATGACAGTCATATCCCGTGGCTATTCCATGGATATTTGTTCCTATTGGTTTGTTCCAAGTCACGTGACTTTCAAGGTCCCGGCAGTCAGAACAAAAAACATGGCGGACAGTTCTCTCATTTTTTGTGAAAAAATCAACATTTTGACTTAATTTCTGCATAAAAATGGATTTTGATCACATTTCTAGCGAGAAATATATGTTTTATTTTCTAAATATTCACTCAGTGAATGTACATTATCACTTTGTATGTTGGAATAGCCACGGGATATGACCGTCATTAACTTGCATTGTAGCCAAATCCGTGTCAGTTTCACGGAAATTTTAGTTATTCCGTGGCTATTCCACGGATTTTGAGTTAAGCGAATCCGTGGCTATTTCACGGATTTCTGTGAGACCATGTTGGTTTTTTAACACACCCCAAACCTTTCCCTATGTGGACTTTGTCTCTCTGTATATTGTGTTACTTGACTTACATTTTTGCTCCCATTGCCACCTAAACTTAAACGTAAAAATCTGCTTGTTTGGGCGAGGACAGTCTCCTTGTGAGTAGCTAATGAAACTGCACTAAACAACAAAGGGCATGTTATGTATGTAATTCAGATACAGTATATTTTAGTCATGCCAGGTGTTTTCTTGGAGCCCTGTAACCCAGTTTTAACACATACTAGTATTTCAGACAAGGGGAGAACATGCCATGTCGACACCACTATGAACAATATTCAACATCTCCATGAGACGTACTGTAGAATTGCAGCTGGAGTCATGTCGGATGTAATAATTGTTTCTTAAAGCTCAAAGTTCAGCTTTGAAGAACACACTGAGCACACCGCTCCGACACCAAAGCTCCGTCAAAGTCAGCCATCTTGTGAAGGAAAAAATACTTTCTTCTGGTGGTGAATTGCAGAGGATGATCCCTGAGAGGTTATTAAATATTCTACATGGGATTACTGCCAGCGATATTCACAAAGTCACAGTACAGCAAAGCACCAAACGACAATTCACGCAAAATCTGTTTTAAAACTATGCTCATAACGCAGTTTGTTCCCAAAATAATCAGGGACAATAACTTGTGCACCAAATACCAGTTGATCTTTATATGCATGGGAGAACTATAATCATCACTTTGACACTTCACAGGTCAGGTAAACTAAATGTGATCAAGCTACATAATAAAATACTTTTGGTTTGTCGTCTTTTATCATCTTTCCATTGCTGATGTCAACAATGTGAATAATAATATGAAAATGTACATGTTTTCACTTAGATTTCAGCTTTATACATATTATACATTACAAACTCTATGCAGTAATTTAGTATCGAGCTGGGATGTGGTCCCAAAAGGCATCTTTGCACTTCACAATTACCCCTAAGCTTTTATTTGAATCCTAATTTTTATGGATATATGGTGTTATTCTATGTTTTTCTAAATGTCAACAAACCCCATTGGGGGAAAAAAGCAAAACCAATAATGTGTTTGTCCGTTTCTCAATATTTCTGACTGCTCTGCCCTTTCTGTAGCACTCAGTCCTGACAACACTTGGTCTCATTCTCCAGTAAAAAAAACAGGTCACATGAATAAAGGGGGAAAATTGGGATTTGTTATGTGTGGGTGGCTCTGTGGTTTCAGAGAATACAAAATCTGATTTACAGTATTTGCCAAACTGATGAGCTTTTCAGTGTTCAGAGCAGAGGGTTGACTCACCTTGTTATATTTTATTTACAAAGTCATTCGTGGCTCTGTTGGCAGTGTGCGGTTAAGTTCCTGACCTATTTTTTCCTCCTACCTTGCCATTCTCTTGTCACTCTGTGCCATCTGTGCTGTCTGACAGACTGACAATAGCATTGAGGTCACTTCTTCTTTTGTTTTAAACCCACTGATGACAAAAAAAAGAAATCCTGTGAATGTTTTGATGTTCGCTAGTTCTTACATCACTTCATTAAGGACTTAGTTCTCTACTGCTACAAAGAGAAGTTGTTTTAATAAATGTTTAAGATAATAAAAAAGGGTGTATATATATATATATCATTGAAAATGTCCTGGGTTAAGCAACCCCCATAAGTTAGCCTCCATAATTTGAGTTAACCAGTAACAACTTTATGGCAAATTTAATGCACACAGTGCCATGGATATGCATAACAGCTCTATCCTGATTGACCGGTAGCTGTAGTTGCAACTTGTCAATCACCAAGTAGCCATGCCCTAAAGCATAGCCTGCTCTATCGGCTATTTTACTCTAAATGGGACCATAAATTACAAAATAAACATAATCAGTTATTGAAAATGACTTGAAACTAGCGATTGAGACCACAAACTCATTATGAAAATGTTTACTGAGGTAATAAATCAAGTTAGAAGTAGGTTCATTTTCTCATAGATTTCTATACAATCAGACTTCTTTTTGCAGCCAGTGGAGTCGCCCCCTGCTGGCAATTAGAAGGAATGCAGGAACTTTGCTTCACTATTCATACCCGGAGTCTATGCCCGCTTCTTTTATAGAGTCTATGAGAAGGTTATTAATATTATATGGCTATTTATAACGTGCATCAGGCTTCGACCACACAGGTAATACCGGTGTCGTGCCAAAAAGTGATTGCCTGCCAGAATCTGATTTCTGGCCGCGGGAGCGCACACGGCAGCCCGTTGAGCGGTAGCGTAAACACGTCAGCTTTTCTCTGGATTAAACGGTCTTAATATGCAGATACATACAACTGTATTATAATGTAATTATAGCAAAGGCATGTGGCTTCGAAAGTTTAACGTTTGTTGTTGCGTAATTATTACAACTGTGGCCAAAAGAAGTGTAGTTTGTAGCGAAATCAGACATGGCAACTACGTGATAGACACGTCTATTTCAGTTTTCACCTCGCAAAAACTGATTGAAGGCATAGTATAGTTACTGAGAGGTTATTTCTGCCTAAATATGACTTGATCTCATTCATGAGCTTCATAATGTAAACACTAGAGCTCACAGGACAGCTTGGAATCCCTTTAAAGGACCATTACAACACAAAATATGCATTTTCACCTGCCAAAAAAAGGTTATTTCTGCCTAAATATGACTTGATCTCATTCATGAACTTCATAATGTAAAGATCTGACCGCTCAACGGGCTGCCGTGCGCGCTCCCGCCGCCAGAAATCAGATTCTGGCAGGCAATCACTTTTTGGCACGACACCGGCAATCAATTCTTAGATGATTTTTCGAGGGATTTGTTGACAATAAGAAAATTCAAAATATAACCAGATTGTCCCCATGTTGAATAAATAAATAATAACAAGCCCTCTTTTCCCCTCAGATGGCAGTGGTGACTTGAGTCAATCCCAGGTCATTGGAGTCCTCCCAGCCCTGGTAGGGCATAGAGGACGTGTCCATGGCTAGTCATACAGGTCTGGCTTGCCTCATATCTCCCCGGTTTTCTGTGGGACATGAATGGTCCCGCAGGGTGCTCCTCACCTGGCTCGCCCCACGACAGCCTCTCTGTCCCTGGGCGCCACCAGGGCAGCAGAAGTCCCTGAAACACCTCTTGAAGTTCTCATCCAAGAAGCCGTAGAGGATGGGGTTGAGGCTGCTGTTGGTGTAGCCCAACGCCACACAGAAGAAATAGGCAGCCATGACAGCGGTGGTCTCAGGCACGTTGCCACACAGCGCCTTGACCAAGATGAAGATGTGGATGGGCGTCCAGCACACCACGAATACGGCGACCACCACCAGAACCAGACGGGTGATCCGGCGCAGGTTGCGGTCCTTCTCGCGTGAGCCTGACAGCAGGCGCACGCTCTTCAGCCGCATGACCATCAGCGTGTAGCAGACGGTGATGATGATGACGGGCGCCACGAAGGCAAAGATGAAGACGCAGATCTTCATCAGGGTGTCCCAGTAGCTGTAGGGTTCAGGGAACTGTAGGGCGCACTCTGTCGTCCCTGATAGTCACAGAACAACAGAGTTGACGAGTCAAACGCAGAATGACAAAAAAAAAACAGACATGCTCACAATGACAATGATAACATGCTGATGTTAAGGAGATAAAACAACCTGGTCTCACAGGAATCCGTGAAATAGCCACGGATTCGCTTAACTCAAAATCCGTGGAATAGCCACGGAATCACTCAAATTTCCGTGAAACTGACACGGATTTCGCTACAATGCAAGTTAATGACAGTCATATCCCGTGGCTATTCCAACATACAAAGTGATTATGTACATTCACTGAGTGAATATTTAGAAAATAAAACATATATTTCTTGCTAGAAATGTGATCAAAATCCATTTTTATGCAGAAACTAAGTCAAAATATTGATTTTTTCACTAAAAATGAGAGAACTGTCCGCCATGTTTTTTGTTCTGACCGCCGGGACCTTGAAAGTCACGTGACTTGGAACAAACCAATAGGAAAAAATATTAACTTGCATTGTATCGAAATCCGTGTCAGTTTCACGGAAATTTGAGCGATTCTGTGGCTATTCCACGGATTTTGAGTTAAGTGAATCAGTGGCTATTTCACGGATTCCTGTGAGACCAGGTTCAGATAAAAAGGTTTACCCGGACCCTGATGTTTATTCCACCTTATCTGCACTCCACATCACGTAATTGGTCAATACTCAGACTACAAATGGACACCAGAATGCACCTGATACCAAAATCTTACAACTTTTTTATAGAGATTAAATCCTACTTTTAAATTAAATTTGAAAAATAATAATTAAAAACTACTTTGGGGGGTTTAAAGTAAAGGGTTGTCAAAAAGTTATAGGGTCACTAAAGTTTTTAGACTTTGTTCAGAAAATAACTGAAGTAAAATATTACATGGCAATCCATCCAATAGTTGTCAAGATATAACTATTACAAAAGTCAGACTCATGGTGATGCTAGATGAATG
The DNA here is from genome assembly GCF_030273125.1 of Centropristis striata. Taxonomy (NCBI): domain Eukaryota; kingdom Metazoa; phylum Chordata; class Actinopteri; order Perciformes; family Serranidae; genus Centropristis; species Centropristis striata. The sequence continues at coordinate 35,686,085 of NC_081527.1, forward strand.
ACAGTGGATCACTGAAATCAGCAAGATTCAGGCTTTTGGAGTTATGAATGTGTGTAATAAATTTCCTGACAGTCCAATATTTGTTGAGTTATTTCAGTGTGAGCAGACAGACTGAAGCCTTCAGCCGTGGCTAACAGCTGTGATGTCAGATCCTACGATGCATTAAGGCTGTCAGTACAGAGAGGGAAATAATCGGATTGATCTCTAATACCTCTGGGCAAAGCGTTATATCATTGTGAGCATGAACAATCTATCAGAAAAAATAAATCTTTCAAGCTCTATTCTCCAACGAGGACCCCATTATGCCCATTATTGCTTCATCTGGTCAGGTAGCTGTGATGTAGGGCCTCATCAAACCTGCAGAACATCCTCTTCAGGGAATTTGAAGGATGCTTCCTGCAGCTAATTGAGATAATCCAGAGCAAGGGTGTTGCAATGAAATGGGGCTTCAAGTTTGAAATTGGCTGTAAGGATCACTTTGCCGCTGACAGACATTTTGTCATAGCAGGCACAGAGATGAAATAAACCACAGAGAGATGAGAAGAAACCCTATTAAACATCAAAGGTGACAGTGGGACCAGAGTGTAAAAAGGTTCAAGGTACCGTTATTGCTCTTTGTGCCGCCAAGCACCATGGCGGGGATCCCAGCCGCAGACGACAGCACCCAGATGATCACGTTGATGATCTTGGCCTTGACGGGTGTGCGGAAATCCAGGGCCTTGACCGGATGGCACACGGCCACATATCGGTCCACGCTCATCATGGTCAAGGTGAAGATGCTGGTAAACATGTTGTAGTAATCGATGGAGATGAAGACTTTGCACGCCACCTCGCCGAACGGCCAGGAGCTGAGCAGGTAGTCGGTGCTCTGGAAGGGCATGGTGGTGGTGACCAGGGCGTCGGCCACGGCCAGGTTGAAGATGTAGATGTTGGTGGCGGTTTTCATTTTGGTGTATCTGTTGTGAGGGGAAAGGAGGAAGACGCTGAATGGATTTGATTGTCATTCAACTGTTGTTCTGTCAACCTGGTCTCACAGAAAACCGTGAAATAGCCACGGATTTCGCTCAAATTTCCGTGAAACTGACATGGATTTCGCTACAATGCAAGTTAATGACAGTCATATCCCGTGGCTATTCCAACATACAAAGTGATTATGTACATCACTGAGTGAAGATTTAGAAAATAAAACATATATTTCTCGCTAGAAATGTGATCAAAATCCATTTTTATGCAGAAACTAAGTCAAAATGTTGATTTTTCACTAAAAATGAGAGAACTGTCCATGTTTTTTATTCTGACCGCTGGGACCTTGAAAGTCACGTGACTTGGAACAAACCAATAGCCACAGGATGTGACTGTCATTAACTTGCATTGTAGCGAAATCCGTGTCAGTTTCACGGAAATTTGAGCGATTCCGTGGCTATTTCACGGATTTCTGTGAGACCAGGTTGCCTTAGAAGAGGAAGAAAGTTAATGGAATAATTTTTTGAGATTAGGATTAGTTGTTGCTCAGATCTTTTTTTCTGAACAAACAGATTAACTTAACCATGCAATATGTAATTTTCATCCTCTAGGGGCTTCTCATTCAAAGCGATAACAAGAGACGGTGTCATTGCCATCAGTTTTCCCCAGTTAGGATTATTTTAGTATAATAAATTCAGGTTTTTTAAAGAGAGCCAAATTATTTGCATATTTCTGCTCCTCTCCAAAACAAACAGACCTAGTGATTAAAACCAGTATAAACAGTGATTAAAGCAGTCTCATTTACAAAATCAGTGTTTTTTTTACTCTGTTTAGCACATTACCGGGGTGGCTGCTAGCCAAGTTGGTGCTAACAGCATTTCAGCTTTAATTCAGGAGGTTTTTACTGGCAGCTGAATTATCCACAGAGTTCCCCTTCTCTCTTCAAAATGGCCCTGTGATTTTACCCAGAAAAAATGTGACTTAAAGTGGATAAAAAGTCGACCACGACCAACCAAGGGTGATTTGACACTATTGGCAGGTGACAGACACAGATAGTTTCCTTGATTAAAACAGATTTCTCTGGGTTCAAACACTGTTGGAAACTGTTCAGATAATGTAAGTACACAACTCAAAATGTACAACATACTGTAGGTCTGGGCATTTTAGTACATTTTCATGTGGAAAGATGACATACTATGCCTTTAAAGAAGCCAAAATACTGTATATGGCCTGCACATGTACAAGACAAAGGGATAGCTATTGGGATAAAGAACACTTTGGCTTTACCAGATGAGCCATCAGAGGAACTATTGACATTGCAATCACTGCAAACCTTGTTACAATCTCTAATGATTGTCGTCATTGGTGAATGAAAAATAGGTCAGGTTGCGAGAATCAAGAGTCAGTTCACCAATAAAAAAACACCTTTAAAGACGTGCACATGCACAGGAAACACCATGTAAGGGCACACAGGATTCGCAACAGCAGATTCTTCTAATGAATCAAGTGACAGCATTTTGATTGATTTTCTCTTGGTTGCACAGTAAAAAGAATACATGATTAAGAAAAACAACAAATTTGAGACGACCCAGCACCAGTTTGATTGATATTCAAGGAATTGCATGTTTAAAAAAAGCAACACAAATAAGGAAAATAAATGAAAACGGAGACATTTGTTTGTGCAAATGAAATAATTCACACGTGAAGAATTTTAATTTAAGATCTCCCTTTCTGTCTTTTTGATGGCCCTGCAGAGACTTGGATGCAAGTTATCCAAAACTCAAAACACACCCAGTATTAACTTATGTTGTTTAAAAATGAACAGGCACTGAATTTCCTATTGCTTTCTGAACCATGCGCATGCAGGCAAGCGCGCTATTTCACACGCAGTGACATGAGTGGCATTGCTTTTCACTAAACAAGAATAACTGACACATTTCAAAGCAGTAAACTCACCTAATGATGACATACATCACCAAACAATTGCCGGCCAAGCCCACCACAAACACCACGGAGTACACCGCCACTATGATGGGGATGATGGGCGACATGGGCTCGGGTTCAGCGTCCCAGGTGCCGTTGGGTGTGTAGTTGAAGATGTCCGACGAGCCGGGTTGCCAGGTGAGGTTTGGGAAACACTCCTCCGGCTGACCCGAGGGACACCGGTCGTCTTTGTAGATGTGCACCACGCCGCTCTCCATGGTGCTGAACGCAGCCTGCACCGGCCGGGCTGCTGCTGCTGCTGCTGCTGCTGGGCGTAAACTGACAGCTCAACTTCAACAGATACCGGTCCAAATGAAGCGATGACTGCTACGAGAAAAACAACCCACGAAGTCTCTATTAGCACAGATTATGTGAAGTCTCCAGTGAAGAAGCGCGCAACAGCCCGCGCTCAAGGACACCATGAAACACCACCACCTTACCTGGGTTAGGATTCCAAAAAGTTCATGCACATACAACACTGAATGAGAGTTTCTTTTTGGGACGCTCAGCCGCACATTAAAATCAGGATGCTGCTGGATATATGGCACAAAAGAAAAGGTTTCTGGGTAGTTTGTGTGGACGAGCTGAACATTCACTGCCTGTGCCACCGCTGCATCCCCGAAGGTGCGCACTGGAAGCCCGCACTGCTCATTCAGTGACATCAGAGGCTGAGCCAACAGATATGACAGTATCCAGCCAGAAGAATCGACCTAACCACATGCATCACAGCCAGATAGAAACATACAGTATGTACCACATGCAATTCACTTTTAATTTACATTATTATAGGTCACTTTATGTTGTATTATTTCTGGTGAAATGCACCATTTATGACACCTCACACTCCAAAGGTTACCATTAAAACACCTGGTTCCCTCTTCAGTCACATTCACCTAATATATATATATCTATATATATAATGAGTTCACAAGTGTCCTCTAGGAAAAGTAAAACTAAGTGTGCGACAATATCATGTGCACATCTTTCTGAAAATGTTTAAATTCCCATCAGTGCTGCCATGAGATGTTCCCTAGCAACTCATGTGAATGCAACAGCGACAATGCAAACATGAAGATTCCTATCAGATGATGAAGAGGCATCAAGTCAGAAGGACACTCAACAGCAACCTTCAGATGATGGCATCTGTATGTTCACGCAGCAGCGACTCACGAGGAATGTGTAAAATAACACAGATATAATTTATTATGGAGGGGAAATTTAAAGACATTAAACACTAAGTCATTTTCATAATTTACTTTCAGCTCTGTTCTGCTCATAACTTGCACCTTTTTTTTTACGTGTATTACACTACAGTTGAGTGAGGTCTTTTTTTAACTTGTAGATATCATTATGAAACGTTTGCAATTTACATTAAGAAAATATTTTTTGAATTACAAGTTTTCGAAAATTGCATCTTAATATATGCAAATGAGACAGGGACTCATTAAATATGTGCAAATTTGCATATATTTACAAGAGAATACATTTACCAAAGGAAATTGTGGATATCTGATTTTATATGGCTTCAAAAGCCATAAAGAAAAAAATCATCATGTTTTAGTAACTAAATGTACTATAAATAAGGGTATGAATGATATATAGGCAAACCCCTCTGTAAAATCTTCAGAATAAAACTGGTAAGTTTGGGGAATGTGGGGTTTGGGGAATGGGAATAAGTGTAGCTGAAGTTGAGATTTCTGGTACAAAGCATGAGAAAAAACTAATTTTAAGAAAACGACCTGTAAAGATTTCATACATTCTTAATGGAAATGACAATTTGAAGACAAAATATTGAAGTTAATTCACATTAACAACAACATAGAACATAAAAAACACATAATATTGTAAAGGAGAGTACAATGCAATAGAACACTGAGTGAATTAAGAAGAAAATCTACAGGCACAAAAGGATCAAATATAGTAAACAACACACTGAAATATGTTTTGGGTGTTTGAACCCAGAGGAGTCTTTTGTTTTCTTTCCACTATTCTGAAAGAAGACATGTTATGGGAGAAAAATAGCCCAAAACCCCAGTTTTTCCACTTTTAAAACAATTTTCCCACTGGCGTAAAACAACTCATCCTCCCTGCAGCAACACAACATGTAGCAGCACGTAAGCTAAAAACAAAAAGCTCTAAATAAAGAACATACACGTGGATAGAAATCACAGGCTATTCCTCGCTAACCAGTCTCTCTTTTTTTCTCTCTTCGACCAGCTGAAAGGAGACAGATTTCAACCAGCACATAATTAAGTGGGTGCTGTTCCCTTTCCCTCGTTTCATGCACTAACACTCGTTGCTTAGAGACCCGTCATGGCCAGATGTTGCTGGAGTGACAAAGCCTTTTTGTAGGTGAGATTCAATTGTTCAGGGCCGTGCAGGCTTGACTTTGTGAGACTGATGTATACACTTCACTGAGGTCCTCAGAAGCAGCTGTAGTTAAAGACTGAATCACATCTTTCCTCATATATATATATATTTATAAAAACCAGTTACAGTATTTACCTTTACCTTTAATCCTGTAATGCACTGCCAAAGGTCTGTTTGCGCAAAGATACAATCTGCGACTGTTCCTCTGGCACTTGAAACAGATTGTTTTATTTGAGTTCCAGAGGAGGAGAGTAAATTATGTAATCTCCAGGAGATAAAGTCAGGAATAAATCTTTCTTTCTTTCTTTCTTCTTTTTCTTTCTGTCTTTTTTTTGCCTTTTACTGCCCTTTCTATAAGGTGCTGTCTATTCAGGGAAATGCCACAGGTAATGGATTCAGAAAGACAGGAAGATGTCAGAACTTACTCATTGCATCTCTCCGAGAAAAATACTTTACCACTCAGTTTCCCAAGTGATTCTACAAAAAAAATAGAGCTTTCAAGTGTGCTTCAGCAGCTGATTACTTCCTCATTGAGGTGTTTTTCATTTCACTGTCACAATTTGAGTATTATTACACGGCCCTCCACATGCACTGTTAGCTTCCTGTCAAATCCCTGGAACATTTATTGCATTAAGAAGAAAAACAGCAAGCTCATTTTCAGAGCTAAATAAGGCCCTCCTCCACAGCAGCAAAATGTAGAATTCATGGACGGAAACCCTTCAACATCCGCAATGTAATACTCATTTGATCCTACTAACATGTTATTGATTAAACTTCAAAATATCTGCCTCCCCTCCCACGATCAGCCTGACCTATTCGACAAGAAAGAAATACCACTCTCTGAGTAAAAGTGTGCACAAATGATGCCTGATTTAAGCCCATAGGTCATTACACTGCTTGAAAAATTCACACAAGCAAGAGATATTAAACCTACATGTTCATGTTGGCAGAAAGACCCAACAGCAGAAAAATTTAGACTGATTGTGATAAAAATAAATTAAAAAGTATGTGATTTTTGCCATTTGGGGTCTCTCAATCAAAACAATAACAATAGACAGGCTTTAACTTTAATGGTGTTGTGAAGTAACATAGGCGGAGATGGAAGTTGTAGTCTTTTTTTGTTTGAAAATGACCATTGAGGATGATTGTTTATCTGATGTGACTTGAGACAGTCCTCTTCCAAAAAAAAAAGACTCCATGTGACGTTTATCCAGCTCTCCTAAATGCCCCTTATGTACGTTTGTAATTAGCGATGTGCTCTAGTGGCCATAGTTATTATTAAGGATTTCAGTACAAAGAATGATAAAATCCACTTAGGATGGGCAGAAGAGGTGGGGGGTTTGGTCAGACAAACATTTGTGTCTCATGTGAAATCAAAAGTCAATCTGATGATATGTAACTTAAGACGTGTGTAGCTACGTCCTGCCTACAGAATTTTTGACGTCAACTTTTACGGTAGTTCACTTCATACTTCTACTATATTCACTATATTTCACTATATTTCAGGGAAATCATTGGAATTTTAACTCCAATACACATATTTACCACAACCAGTTATTATGATTAGTATTTTCATGAAAACATATATGATGCAGCCATAAACTACTCATATAGCCAGTAAAATACAGTATTCAGTCATCATTTTTTTTTTTTTTTTTTTTTTTTTTATTGTCTTTGCTATGCCAAACCATGGAGCTACTTCCCCCCTCACCTTAAGCAAGTAACTTTGTTGCCTAAACCTAACCAAACCGTGTTGTTTCACAACGTAACATGTTTAAAACCCTAAACGTTAAGTTTAGGTATGAGGACGTGTTCAAGTACACTGAAAAAAGAAAATAGTTCAACCAACTTAATTGAATTGTTTCATTTGGTGCCACCTAAATGAATTAAGTTCTTCCAAATTAATTTTAAATCAATCAAATTCATTTGAAAGAACTTAATTCATTTAGGTGTTACCAAATGAAACAATTCAATTAAGTTGGTTCTTTTTTCAGTGTAGAGACACTCATTTTGAAAAAACATCTGTGGGTTGAATTTGAAGGTGAGAACAAAAAAGGTATGTGTAACTATGCATCCACCCATCCATTCTCGTCCGCTTATCCAGGGCCGGGTCGCGGGGGTAGCAGGCTAAGCAGGGCATTCTAGACGTCCCTCTCCCCAGCCACAACGTCCAGCTCCTCCTGGGGGACCCCGAGGCGTTCCCAGGCCAGGAGAGAGATATAATCCCTCCACCGTGTTCTGGGTCTTCCTCGAGGCCTCCTACCAGTTGGACCTGGAACTCCTCTAACGGGAGGCGCCCGGGAGGATCCTTACCAGATGCCCAAACCACCTCAGCTGGCTCCTTTAGAGGAGAAGGAGCAGAAGCTCTACTCTGAGCTCCCTCCGGATGTCTGAGCTCCTCCCCCTATCTCTAAGGCTGAGCCCAGCCACCCTATAGCACACTCAATATAGTGTCACAACAAACAGATCCACAGCAATGGCAATAATGGAATCAATTACAAAAGCAATATATCACAAAAGGTATGCAGATGGGATATTCATTGATCTATTGCTGCGTTCGACCTCACTCGGAACTCGGAAAGATACGACCTCCGAGTGGGAAAGGTGCAATAGAACGGCCCTTGAACTCGGGATTCCGACTCGGGAATTGGGGTAGGATCCAAGCAGCCTGAGTAGGTCGGAAATACGTGGAAAACAGTCACTTTATCTTCAACATTTAGTCTGTTATGTGTCCTTTAATTTAGCATTTGTGTTACTAAAAGTGTCTTCCCTGGGGCCTCCTACCAGTTGGACGTGCCTCCTCTAACAGGAGGCGCCCGGGAGGATCCTTACCAGATGCCCAAACCACCTCAACTGGCTCCTTTCGATGCGAAGGAGTTCCCTCCAGATGTCTGAGCTCCTCCCCCTATCTCTAAGGCTGAGCCCAGCCACCCTATGGAGGAAGCTCACTACCCAAAGCTCCTGACCAGGTGAGGGTTGGAACGTAGATGGAGCGGTAAATCGAGAGCTTTGCCTTCATAGTCTAGACGGAATTGTCTTAAAAGTGAAAGTGAGGAGCATTTATGGGTACAAGTCAGGAACTGGCCAACTTTACTTATTTCAAGGGTGCTGAATCCAAAAAAATGGTTCCCAAGCGAAATTTTGAGTTTTTGACCTTCTCATTCGTATATACATATATATATATACATATACTCCACTATATCCTTGCTCTGACCCTAGACTATAGATCCAGAAACTTAATTTCCTCATCTTGATTGCCTACTTACAAAAAAACTAAGGGGAAATGGTCCAATGACTGAGCAAGATGGGCAATTTGGTGGCCATTTGATACAAATTAGAAGGTCAAAAACTCAAATGTTCATTTGGGAACCATTTTTTTTGGACTCAGCACCCTTGAAATATGTAAGGTAGGCCGGTTCCCGACTTGTACCCATAAATGCTCCTCACCTCTTATAGAAGGCCTTTTTTCTGAAATCTGTCTAGACTATCAGGCTCAGCTCCTTCTTCACCACGACGGTCCGGTACAACGCACGCATCACTGCTGACCACCAGATAGTTGAACTCCTTCTCTTGAGGCAGTACCTCTCTCCCCACCCAGAGGGGGAAATTCACCGTTTTCTGGCAGAGAACCATATTAACGTATTAAAGTTTTATTCATGTTTCCTTCAGTCATCGGGGCTGGATCCTGTTCTGCCTTTACTCCTACTTGCTACAGCCACTAAATGAACTGAACTGAGCTCCTGTCCACTCTCCTCCTTATGAAGTTTTCTCACGCCAGGGATTGAGGTGGAGGGGCCACCGGGTGACCATTAGGTGAGTCATCTAATGACCCATACTGAGGTTATTGTTATGTGATTTATTTAATCATGGGTTAGCACAGCACTGTTATGTGGGCTCAGAACAGTAAAAAAATCCCTTTGAGCATGTTGACCATTGTTGTAACCGTATAACAGTACTGTAGGCAGTGTTTAATAAGAGTGGTGAATGAAAAAACGGCAAAGGTGATATTCAAGCATTCAAAACCTTTATTTTAGCTTATTTAAAAATCTAATTTAAGTATATTTGGAAGACAAATGAAAAAATGAGACTTACCAACAATAACAATTATTTTTTGTATGACAATGATATATCTCAATTTTGTGCACAATTACTTTTTTAATTTTGAATGTGCAGTACAGTGAGAATGATCCTTTTTTTATATACAAAAGCTTTTATTGCACAATTAAACCATTTTTTTATGGATTTTAATGAAAGGTAAATCTGTATCATAAACAGATAAAAATGTCAAAGGTGACAAAAAAATCCAATGATCAGAACAATTCAGAGGAGAAATCACTTTGTGACTTCTATTTCTATCTTGTATGTCTGTGCGTGATCATTTCTGTGTAACTCTGATTCATGAGTTCAAATTTCTGTTCTCCGATCACAATATACTGAGCTGACTTGACTAATGAGTTTTTCTTTCTTTCTCTTTCTCTTACCAAAAAAGGACACAAAATGACCAAAAAAGGACACAAAATGACCAAAAAAAAAGACACAAAATGACCAAAATAGACACAAAATGACTAAACAAACCACAAAATAACCAAAAGAAGACATTAAATGACCAAAAAGACTAAAACACATTAACACATGAACACTTTAACACAGTGGAGACAGAGCTGACTTCCAAAATGATTTGGCGACCCCCAGAAATCATCTCACGACCCCAATTGGGGTCCCGACCCCAAGGTTGAGAATAGCTGCATTACACTACTGGAAAATATTTCAAACAACTCTCAAAATCCAGAACTATCCCTTTAAGGGTGAAAATGCAGCACTACCTTGATCAAAAATGACATATCTTTCTGGGTTTGGACTATAATAATGCAAGTACACACAAAATACATATCATCAGAACGTCTCATAATAAGACTAAATAGCTGCTTTTTATTTATTTATTTTTGTCCCTTCTATGGATCTTCATTAGATTAGATTGTATAATAGTTCATACCTTTTAATAACCAATATGCCTTTTGATTTTGTAATCTCTTCCTTTTGATAAAATTAGGTTTAATTTGAGTTATTTAGCTGCAGATTACGCCCATCAGGGTCCATATGCAATCACGGTAAAGCTCATGATAATGTCTCATTACCCCTAGACTTCCATTCATCACAGCTCTTTGTCTGAAAACTCCCGAGAAGGTGAAGACAAAGACAAGAGGAGTGAATGGCTACTGTTCATCACAGGCCATTGTATGCCTCGTACCCCCAAACATCGACTTCTCATCAACTAAGAGAAGTGAAGCTTGTTTTAAATTTTGTGACAAAGTATTTATGAGATAATTCAATATGTCCTTTAAAAGTTTTATGCTAACATTTTGTGATAACCATTAATACAACTGATAGTTGATAGTTATTTTATTATTTAAACAATGAAATAATAATTAAAAATGCTTACCAAGGATTAGTATTGCTATAATTAATGATATATTAACAGTGTTTTGGATGATTTTTATGAAGTTGCAACTAAAGCTTAATGATTAATATTTGGTCAATAAAGCATCAAGTAACATGACTTTAATCTTTAATTGGTGATCCATAATAAACTGATTATTAGTGCTCGTTATAAAGTGTTACCGGTTTTATTTGTCTAAGAATTAAAAGAGTTTGTCTGAAAATAGAGTTTGACCAATAACTCAACTGATATTATCCACTGGTATCAGCATACGTGTTTTTCGAATCTGGGTTGATATACATTTTTTACATAACATATAATGTTGAAAATGATGCTTGGGGTGATTTAGAATGTTGTTTATTCATTATTTAAATGGTCAACTATTGACTGATACTGAACACACAGTACTGACTGTTATTTAGCTTTTTTCTTTTAATGTATTCATTTTCTCAGCTTTTCATTTTCTAGAATGTAAAATAATGTGAAATAGTCCTTAATAAAGTTATTTGTTTAAGAAAACTGCCTTCTGAGCACCAGAAGCCAGGCATATCGGTGCACAATCTACATATAGAAAGGTCTTTTTCCCCCCCAGCTCAAAAATTCAATAATTGGCTTTAGTCATATCTGTAATCTGTGACTTTTTCCCTCTCTCATATTGGCTTCATTTTACAAATCCTGTGTTGGCTGGCTTCTCTCCTGTGCTTTTACTAAAAACTAAAATTGCCTCTAAAATGGTTCATTGGCATCACGCCACATCAGGATCCGGAGCTGATTTCTCCAGCAATTTACTGGCTCACTAAAGGCATCATTGTGGAAACCTGCTGCCAGGCCGAGCTGCAGAATTCCCAGGTAAAGCACCCAGAGGACTGTACAATACCTCTACCTGTGAACAATATCCTGCATTGTGTGAGTTAGATGACAATATACGTAACCACTCATGCTTGCATGTGGAGACCAGGAATGCATGGATGTCACAAACACCATAGCAACATAATGACACAGACACATTTGTGTGTGTGTGTGTGTGTGTGTGTGTGTGTGAAAGCATCTTTGTATGCAGACGTCGTTCTGCCTCACAAAGATCATCACCTTCATTCACAGGTATCCAGATGGTGTGTTCACTTCAGGTGTGCGTGTGTCTGCTCTGGGTGAGAATGACATGGTTTGGGAAAAATGTGATCGCCGTGAGTCGCATTGCCCCTTAACAGAATCCAGCTGCAGCTCCAAGCTTATATCGTGTTTCTGCAGCGAGGACAACAATTTGGAACAAAGTGTTCTTTGCTCTGGACAAGATGTAGTGAGATTACAGCCACGAGGACAATACAGATTTAGTCGAAGTCTGGCAATTATTGAAAAACCATTTAAGCCTCTAGAATAACATGACCTTTAGACAGTGGTGGAAGAAATACTCAGATCCTTTAGTTAGTGCATAAGCAAGAAGGTTGCATTAGGTTTTTAATGCATTATGTATGGTAGTTTTAAGTATTATTTTTTTTAACTAATTTTTACAAGATGTGCAATATTTTTTTATGTTGCATGTAATCTATTACTGTAATGTTTTGTTGGATTTGTGTTTTTTAAGTTGGTTGCAGCTGTCTGTAGCACTAGTGTCCAAGCAAAATTTCCAAATTTCATCCTATCTTATCTTTTGTTTTGTTTTGTTTTGTTTTTTGACACTCTCTACCATTCCGCCATCCGGTTTGCCATAAATGCTCCCTTCAATACACATCACCGCACGCTATACTCTCTGGTCCACTGGCCCTCACTTCACACCCGTCAAAACATGCACTGGTTTACTTTCATTTACAAAACCCTTCTGGGTCTTACACCCCCCTATCTGCATCACCTATTGCACCCTTCGTCTGTCACACACAATACCCGGTCCTCACTCTGCATCAAATTAAAAATGCCGAAAACCTCCACCTCCATTGGTCTCGCATCCTTTCAGTCGGTTGCTGCCGGTGACTGGAATGCTCTGCAAAAAACCCTCAAACTGGACCAGCTCATCCCCATCACTGCCTTCAAAGCTGCTCTCAGACATTCTCACTGACTCCTGCAACTGTTTTTCTACCATGGAATACCACCTCACACACTTTGTTTTTCCTCCTCTTTTGTTGACTGTTGTCTGTCTGACTGTGGTATTGTTGTAATTATACATATATATATATATATATATATATATATTTTTTTTTTTTTTTCCCTCTGGCAAATGCTAGGGAATAGTGTGCCCTAGTAATCCCACAGTGCTTTTAAAAAATATCCCATCTTCTTTTAATTTATTTTAAATTAAATTTTGTTTTGTTTTCTTTGTTACCTTTGTCAATTTTGTCAATTCTGTATTTTATTGCACTTTCTTGCACTTTTATGTGAAGCACTTTGGTGCGGCTCAGCCATCTGTAAATGCGCTATATAAATAAATCTGACTTGACTTGACTTGACTATATGTTATTGTTGTTACTGTTGTTGTATTTTTCCGATCTTTACTGTGTTTTACTCTCTAGCCCACCTCCCCTTCCCTCAAGTGGCCCTTGTCGCTTGTCAGGACGCCATTGTAAATAAGAATTTGTTCCTAATGACCTGCCTGGTTAAATAAAGGTGAATGAATGAATGAATTAATTTTTGGCTGTATTCGACAGTGTAGGATACAGAGGGGAAGACTCTTATCTTACCTTAAGGAAAAGTTGAAAATATATTTGTCTTAAAAATACGATATTAAGTAAAAGTCCTGAATTAAAAATGTTACTTGAGTAAAAGTAGAAAAGTATTATGATTAAATGTAATTTAAATATCAAAATTACCCATGCAGACTCATTTCACATTATTTTAAATACTTTGTATTCTACTGGCTAGTAGTTTATGATCATCATATCATATGTTTTCATGTAAATACTAACTATAGTAACTGGTAGTGTTAAATATATGTAGTGGAGTTAAACTTACAATAACGTTCGCTGAAATGTAGTGGAGTAGAAGTATAAAGTGGCATTAAATGACAAAAACATTCACCTTTACTTCTAAGTTTTTGTGGATGAAGTAATATTATGCTGTTTTTTTTTCTCCGTACAGGTTCATCAGCTTGGATGCAGGCTCAAATCGAGCTGCTGGTGGCAGAGCCTTGTTTTGATTGTCACTATGGGAACGGACTGTCTCTGACCCATGGTTACAAGAACCAAGGGGTTTGATCGATGAAACAAGGCAACAATACTCTTCTCTCAGTGAGTTAACAGACTGTCAGGGATGCCCACACAAATGATCTGAAACCTTGAATCGGAACTTGCCTCTGTCACACAAATATATCATATGAATAACCTGGACATGAAATACTGTTTGGAGAGAGGAGTGGGGAGGAATAAAACTGAATTGAAAGGTTGAGTGAGACAAGACAGAAAACAGCCGCTGCCTCAGGGGGAGTTTCATCTATAATCCCAACCCCAGAGATGCTCCCTGCACACAAACAGCCACACTCACCCTCTGCCTTGACCCTGAACAACAAATGTGGGTAGCATAATAAAAAAAAAAGGCAGTGAGGGGAGAAAAACCATCTGTTTCAGGGTCCAGAGTTCACTCAGTTGTTGCAGGTGAGCATGCACAGAGTGCCAGCCACTGTAAATAGCAAAGCAGGGCCAGGCAGCTGCAGCCAGAGGCAGTGAGCCTCTACATAAATATTGACTCTGCGTACATCCCAGCTCTCCACACCTTTTAGACGTCAACGCACCAATGATGAGTGCATCTGACTTTGCAGAGACTGAAACCTGAATTGAATGCTTGCTAATGGACTTGAAGGACGGTTACGTGTTCAATAAACAGTTAAGCTGAATGGCCGCTCTTTATATACCGAGGTAAAGGAGCGTCATTCAGAAGGATGTGGAGGTGTCTGATGGAAAGTTTCAACAGAATGATTTGTTAGTAAGACTTCCACAGAGGATGTAGAGCTGAAAAACATGTTTATCCACCTCATGGAGTTTTAACAGAAGCACTGAAGGCATCTGGAGGGAGATTACCTGGGGGTAGGCTGCTGTCAGACCAGCCTTCTGGAGGATCACGTGGAAGCAGCTGCAGCAGACGGTAGCTGTTGGAAATAATACTGTCTCAAAAGTAAATGTCTGTTTAGGTCACATCTTGTTACAAATGGAAACTTGCACATATAGTCAGGTGGCTTAGGACCAGATTTAAGAATAAAGGGGACACGCCGGACAAAAGCACCAAATTTCTTCCACATGCTCTCTATCACCATAGGTTTAAATTTTTGGTAGGAGTCACTTCATCAAGATTGTGGATCGGAGAGGGCACCCATATAAAGTCTATGAGAACCAATATATCTTAAAAGGTCAATCTTGGTGTCAAGATTAGTGTACATTGCAGCTAATCCGCACTCTCCCGTGAACATAGATTCATTTTCAGCTCAGGATTCCCTGCTGCAGCACTTGAAGACCTACCAGTCTGGGTGAAAATGAACATATTTATTTGATCAAATAATTATCTAGTGATATTCTCAACAGCTTTAAAAAATAATATACATTTTCTGTGTCAAGGAATCATTCCTTGACACAGAAAATGTATATTTTGACACCAAGATTGACCTTCTAATTGACTTGGAAGATATAGAGTTTCTCATAGACTTTATATGGCTGCCATCTCCGATCCACAATCTTGATGAAGTGGCTCCTACCAAAAAATGAAACCTATGGTGATAGAGAGCATGTGGAAAAAATTTGGTGCTTTTGTCCGACGTGTCCCCTTTATTTGGCTTAGCCGCCTGACTAATAAGACCTGTTTCCTTTAGGGGGAAGAATGGCCACCAGGAAAGTCTCTGGAAAGTCCACGCCCTCTCAAATGTCCACTCACTCTGTGTGTCTCCATTACAAAAAGGCCCCCAGAGGGATTTACAAGACTCCGGAGGTGACGTATGGTTTCAGAATACACGGTAAAAAAGGTTTGTAGAAATAACAGTAATACACTGTCAAATACATCAGAAATAGGGCATAAAATGAAAAATTGTATATCACTGTATTAGACGCTTTTAATTACCGTAAATCAAAGAATAGCACAAAAATGTCATGTCATAAACTGGAAGAAACACACAGTTTTGCTGTAAAATATAACATTTTCATGCAAAATGTATGGAGAAATACCCTGATGTGTGAATGAATGACACAATTACCCTAAAAAATAACAGGATTATTCAGACTAAATTACATTTTTTTGCTGATATTTACCTTTAAATTTAGAATAAAATAATCCCGGGTGAAGGTTTTTACGGTGAAGTTCTGGCAACCACAGCTGCCGGTATTTTACCGTAAATTAAACAGATTATTTTTTACAGTGTATAAAAAATATTTTAAAATCTATTAAATTGTGAAAAAAGTCCTTGAAATGAGCACACCTGACTAAATGTTTTGAGTGTAAAAATACACAGAATATAAATAAATTGATTGTATTATAATCCATTGTGTTCTAACAGAGAAAGAGAAAAATCTGTCAGATTTGATTTCAATGATCACGCAGTTGTTATGCAAGTTTTTTTTCCAAAGTTAATTATTGCCTGTCGAGTTTGAGAAAACAAAGCAGAAGAATAATTACACTTGTTGCTTTCCATACAAATGCGTTGACTGCATTGTTATTCAGGGATTGATTAAAGGGAAAAATAAATTAGGCACATGAACAAAAGCAGCCTTGGGTGCTGTTTCCTAGTTAAATTCAAAATTCAGATTCAGTCTCTTATCAACACATCATATTTTAGAAGCCAAATCACATTCAAACAGCTGCCCCGACTCCTCATATAGGAAGAATCTGCAGCAAGGTCGTATAAAAAGAGGTCACACACCTCAGATTCAATTTAAATTACTGCACAAGATAGTCACAAAATTGTTTTCTTTTAAGAGCCACTCATCCAAGACAAATGGGTTATTGTAATTTTTAGGGGAGATGGTAGATAGACGCAGTGAATAATGTTTCAAGGACTAAAGGTTTTGGCCTTCCTGTGTGATGGTTTGAGAACAAAGCTCTGCAGTGAGGCAGAATCAATGTTTCCTAATTGGTTGGGTCATATTTAATGACCTACAGGAATCTTTTGTATGTTTATTGGACAAGGGAAAGGTTTGTTTACGGCCATTCTGCAGCACAGAGTTGCATAATGAAATTTTTTGCTACAAAAGCAAAACAAAATAAATCAATTTGCAGTCTGATGAAAGAGCTATGTGGTCTACAAATTTAATGCAATCTAAGAATTTGGTCCTAGAAAATCTTCTCAACACTAAAAAACCCCTTTGCATATTTGTCAGTTTTGGATGAGATTCATTGTAATGTTGTTAGGGTTTATCTTCCGCCCAAAACTTTATATTTTGCAGGCTGTGAGGCGTTATCTGCTTCTCCCTAATCATCGGAGGATTGGACTGAGATGGCCGCAGTGATTTGACGGCAGATTGTTTGTGAAGAACTGAAGGAAGTCTGGAGAGCCTCTGTCTCAGGACAGTGTTGGGAGAAGTTGCTGCATATGAAAATCAGGCTGCAAAGTAGAATTCATCATTTTAAAATGCTAGAAAATTGTGAAAAATAGCCATTCAATTTCCCAAAGCTCAAGGTAATGTCACTAAGTGTCTCATGCTGTCTGATCAACAGTCCAAAATCAAAAGTTATTCAAAACAAGACTGCAGATCAATTATACTGCCACAAACTAATCTTTGCAGCTCTATATGAAAGCATGCCATACAGCTCTGAAGTTATGGAGCTCCAAAAACTGCCAGAAGATATCGTAAGCACAGAAAAAACTCTGTCCATATCAAACAAAGCAGGAATTAACATTGACAGTTGTTTCCAATATTCGAGGCCTCCCCTTAGGGGTGTGCCATATCGTATCGTTCACAATAATATCGGTATATTTCTTTCATGGTTAAAAAAAATGCATATCATGATACTGGCAACGTTCCTACTTCTTGATGTAGTGGCGTAAGGTTAACATTAGCTAACTATTAAAGTTTTTTTAATCACAAAAAGCTACTTACTCCCTGTCGCTAAACACATGCAGCTTTCAAAATAAGAGCACAGTGTGTTAACAGAATCCACCACAGAACTTACAAGAAGACTGTCAAAATAAGATGCCTTAAATAAAACATACAAGAACCTTTATTTTCCTTTACAAAATGTCATTAAAATATGCCCCCGGGACCCCTAAATGGTTATTTTTATTATTGACTGTTGAGATTTGCACTTCACACTACATTTTAGATTTTTATTTATTTATACAGACTAAAAAAACATATTCTCTATATCTTTTTAAGTATTTCGTAATATCGTCAAGAATATCGTTATCGCAAAAATAGCCTGAAATATCGTGATATTCTTTTAGGGCCATATTGCCCACCCCTACCTCCCCTGTATGTAAATAGAGTGGCCAAAATATTAGAAACACCCCTCAATAAAATGCAAGCAAGGTCTACATCACAGCATACTACAACATCAATAATAAACATGTAGTTTGATACTTTCAGAGAGTGGTAATCTTTCAAAACTGACCACCATTATCTTTGTAAGAGCAGAAGGTTTTACTTTAGATGTGCAGATGTGAGGACTGTATGTTTCCTTTAGAGCTGTGAAAGTGAAAGGATGAGGTGGAAGCACATTGATTTCTATGTAGGAGGCAGGCTTTTATATATCCACTGTGATTTTTCAGAGAAATGGAAAAAAATGCATTAAATAAGAGACCTTTGCATTACCTTCACTTCACATCAACAAAGGTAAAATGTAATATGTTTTTACTCGCTACTACAGGCACAGCTTGAAGGATGAACAGATGGCTCCCTGAATCTGAGCCTGAAGGCAGGTGATAGTAAACAATGACGACAATAAAACACTTGAGAAAAGAAATCGTGTAACTCAGCCTCACGTGCGGCTTTGACTATTTGAGAGGAAATCGAATGTGATAAAAAAAATCAATAATCTTATCAAGATCTCATTAAAGGGCAACACAGGAACACCATAGATAAGCATCTTTATTTTTAGGATCCAATGTTTTACACGTAAGACTTAAATAAGTTTCAGTTTTGTACATTATCACAGACAAATAGTGCGACTTCAGTCACCACACGTCACTGAGCTGAGAACACGACACGGAGCACGACGGTCAAATCAAGTAACATCGAGGATCATTCAGGTGCGGGTGGAAGGAGGAAACCACACCGTTTATCATCACAAACAAATCAACAGCTGATCTTTTAAATGGTAAACAACAACGTACATACAATACACACTCATCCACACATTAACACACGCACGTGCACAGGAGCAGTTCAGCTTCGGGCTGCGACCGCCGGAGCCTGCTGCTGGTCACTGGACTGGAGCTGTCTTCCCAAATACTCCCTGTGAAACAAACACAACACAACAAGTTACAGCTCAGCACTCCCAACACAACACACACTTCAGTTATTTGTTTTCTGATCAAATGCATTTGACCAATTATTCCTAAACATTTAATCCAAATGGCTATAATTCAATGGTTTCATTCTACAAACTGTCTTTGTCAAAATTTGTGCTGCATTTTGTATTGAACTTTTGTGCTGCACTTTTCTAATGTATTTTGGAATGTATTTTTACTGTTAAAGTTGTTGTAGGACTGTTGAGTATTACTTGTTGGAATGTTTTGACCCCAGGAAGACTAGCGAACTGCCACGGCACAAGCTAATGGGGATCCTTTAATAAAACATAAAACTTCATAATGAATTAGAGGTACTTTAATCACACACTTTTTCTCCCTGGCTTTTAATCAAGTTTAAGTGGACATCTTGCAAAAACAAAATTTTATTAAATTTTTTTATTTATTTTATTATATTTTTTATTTATTTTATTCTATTGTTGCACTGTGTTTATGTATTTTAGTATTTTAGTTTTTACCGTATTTCCTGTAACTGTGATATCTGTACAGCACTTTGGTCAACCCCGGTTGTTTTAAATGTGCTCTATAAATAAAGTTTGAGTTGACTTGACTTGACTTAATCCCCATCCACCTGATGTTTTTTCATGCAACAGTTTAGGACATTTTAGGAAATACACTCACGCATGTGAAACTTCAAGCTAGCTACCAATTAGCTTAGCATAAGATTGATTTGTCTTTAAAACGATTTAATGCCTTTAACCAGTGTTGTAGTACTCGAGATCTGTCTTGGTCAAGCTCAAAAAATCCCTATAGATGTTCTACACCTTTGTATTTGTTTTGTTTCAATTTTGTTTGTATTTTTTTTAATTTTTCATCTAACTATGCAATTTAAGTAAAGTATAGTTACTTATAGGTTTAAGAGGGAGGGTCGCGTATAAGCCCTTTGGGCTTTTTGATCTTTCCTGCATTTTCTTTTACTGTTTCTTGTACTGTTATTTCCTAACGATTGTATGTTTTTTAAGTGCAAACAACAATAAATAAATAAAATAAATAACTGTGCATTTTTCGGTTTACTCATTATTATTATCATATTGCTTTAAGTACAACCAATAACATGACTCATATCGTTTGAAATTGTTGTCACCGGTAATCGATGTCACCCCTCCCGCCTCCTTTTACATGCACTGCTCAAAAGTGCATGTGATAGAAGCTGTGAGAAGAACCAACTCGTCTGGAATAAAAATTTTATTTTACCTGAACCACATAGATTTTTTGTGCACAACTACAAAAAAAAAGAAAATACAGCAACTTGTAAATTCGGCAAAGCAACACTAACGGAGACGGGTGGGACTGGTCTTGGTATCGACTTGTCTCGGTCTAGGTGGTCTTGACTACAACACTGCCTTTAACAAGTTCCAAATCGATTTGTTTTGTCCAACCAACAGCCCAAACACTAAGATATTCAGTTTGCCATGAAAAGCAGCAATTCCTCACATCTGCGAAATGGGGATTTGAGAATATTTGGTATTTTTTCCACTTTATTTTCTCAAAAATTGATTGATACCAGTAAAGAAAATACTGTAGTTGCCCCTAAAATTTCTGCAAATCGACAAATCCATTAACTGTTGAATTATTTCAGCTCTGTGTCAGACTACTTCTTGGAAGAGTGATTTCCTGGCAGCCTCAGCGTGTCAACAAGGCCTCTGTGCGGATTAAACAAATGACAAGTAACACCAGTGATCGATCTGCGAGCTTCAGAGTTCAGCTGCATACCGAACAGAAAGCAGAGTCGTATCAATCTGCTCCTTCAGAGTTTAATTCATGTCTAGATGACTGTTTTCAGAATATATGAGCTTCTGATGCAGACATGATGTAAATGTCGAAATATAATGCCATTATTCTGAAGGTCACACTTCTCTTCAGGTTTCTTCTTGGCAGAAACATTTATATGATATATGATATGATATCATGACACTCACCTTTTCTAACAGAAATATCAAATGTCTCTAAAAACCTTACGATCAGAAAGGACGACCAGTACAATTTGACGATGGAAATTACTGAGTGCTGATAGACATAATTTCTATATGTTTCATTGGAGCAACAAATCTGTTGATTCCCTTATTTAACCTTCTTCTACTTCTATTTTTATTTTGTTTTATTTACGCAAGAAAGACAGTAGCAGAATAGCCTTTCTGATTTATAGAGATTTCATGTACTTTCTGACATTTCCATTTTTTTGTAAGGTCAAAACACATCTGAATAATAACGCGGCAAATTGATATGACATAACAGGCTCTATGTTGTTAAGAAAGAGTCTAAATTTAAGATGTGAAAAACAGAAAAAAACATCAGTGTAGTGCTTAGGAATACAGATGTATTATTTATTGTCAGAAAAATTACCTGAATACTGTTTTTCCCCCCATTTCTTGTTTATGTAACCTTACAAGTAGAGCATATTTTCCTATTTTTTTCAAAGCTGCATCAAAGACAATAGCCTTTTCTTATTTAATAGAGTTTAAGTGCTTTTCCGTGCTTTTTCTTGCGTGAGGTCAAAATACAGCTGAATAATAATACAGCAAAAATAATAACAGGCTCTATGTACTTAAGAAAGAGTTTAATTTAGGATGTGAAAAAGAGGAAAAAACAGCAGTGTACTACTTAGAAAAACAGTTTTTTCAATTAGTCATAAAAATGACCTGACATTGTTTTTTAAAAGGCTGTATCAACTACAATAGCAACATTTAAATTAAGACAATAGACTTTCAGATTGATAGTTTTTACTTTTCTGTGTTTATATTTTCCTCTCTGGTCAAAGCCTCCATGTCTGCAATTTAATGCTTCATCTCATTGTTGACGAACAGTCTGATATTTATATTTATATATATATATATATATATATATATATATATATATATATATATGCTTTATATGTATATGTATATTTACATATACATATAAATATCAGACTGTTCGTCAACAATGAGATGAAGCATTAAATTGCAGGCGTGGAGGCTTTGACCAGAGAGGAAATATATATATATATATATATATATATATATATATATATATATATATATATATATATATATATATATATATATATATATATATATATATATATATATATATATATATATATATGTCTGCTTATACTGTACACCTGGGGATTTCACTGTATCCCAGCAGATAATTGAAGAAATCAACACCTGCAGACTCGCTGTGGAAAATCATCTAACTTGAAAAATATCCACACTTCCCTCAAAGGGTCAGTGATAACCTTTAGCTGGTCATCAAACAGCAGCTATATGCGGTTTCAGAATACCACCAGGGAGTTAATAAAGGAAGATGACAATAATTGGAAGGATGGCCTTCATAACTTTGGCTCATCCCTCTACATCCAGGAGGCTCTCTATCCATAGATGCTTAACCCTGGACAGTCAACATACAAACACCCAATAAATTGGATTTTCTAACATAATCAAAGGCTATATAACAAGCAATGATCAGGTTGTACTGTATGTGAAAATAGCATCAGCCAATGAGAGGCCATCATAAAAAATAAAACAAGTTAAATAAAAGGCTGAAGTATTAGGATCTAATCCACACATTAACCCATTTAGACAGGATGCAATGTTTGCGTGTATAAACAGTCATGGAAAAATTATTAGACCACCCTTGTTTTCTCTAATTTATTGTTCATTTTAATTCCTGGTACAACTAAAAGTACATTTGTTTGGACAAATATAATAATAACAACAAAAATAACTCATAAGAGTTTAATTTAAGAGCTGATAGAGCCATTTTTCATTGTTTTCTTGATAATGATTTTGGTTATTATTAAGAAAACATAAACAAACTGTGATATAGTTATTGCACTACAACTGACAGTTTTCATTATTGTTTTGTTGTTTTTTATGTTCTAAAAAAATGTTAATGCTTTTTAGGACAATGGACAATGATTTTTAGTTAAAGCCGGTGGTTGAAGCTTTCCAAAGTTTTTCATTTTGTATTTCTATCTGCTACAGAAGCTGGAAAATAAATGATTTAGGAAACATTGACATTCTCTGCAGGGTTTCAGAAAACCCTCAGGTTTTGGAAGGTTGTTTTGAAACAATGCTTAGGTTTTGGAGGTTGTTTTCTGAGGCTGCCTTAGGTCTTAATGTATTAATAACATAATCCCTTTGCCCCCTGTGCCTTACTTTGCATGCATTATCAGCACATGTTGGACAAGCTCTGAATGCGCTTGCACTATGCAAAGATCATTTATATAGGATCCAAAAATCAATTTGTAAAAATAAAGAGCATTTGATCAGTAGAAATCAATAGTACATTCTAGGGCTTCAACTAACGATTATTTTCATCATCGATTAATCTGTCGATTATTTAAACGATTAATCGATTTGTTTGGTCAATAAAATGTTGAAAAATATCAATCAGTGTTTCCCAAACCACAAGATGACGTCCTCAAATCTCTTGTTTCATCCATAAAACCAAAAAGATATTCAGTTTATTGTCATAAAGGAACAAAGAAACCAGAAATATTCACATTGAAGAAGATGCAATCAGAGAATCTGGACTTATTGTCTTTAAAAAACTGCTCAAACCAATTA
Organism: Centropristis striata; assembly: GCF_030273125.1. Lineage (NCBI taxonomy): Eukaryota > Metazoa > Chordata > Actinopteri > Perciformes > Serranidae > Centropristis > Centropristis striata. The sequence continues at coordinate 35,709,819 of NC_081527.1, forward strand.
TTGGATTATCAAAATAGTTGACGATTAATTTAATAATTGATTATTGTTCCATTAATCGAATAATTGTTGCAGCTCTAGTACATTCTGTTAGGTAATAGTTTCAGTGAAATAAGGACCAGAAAGAGGCATAACCCTTTAAATTCTCATCAATTTCCCACTTATGAAATTTCTCATTCTCTTGTTCCGGCTTTTTAAAAAGTTGCACAATGATCTTGAACAAAAATGTGGGTAATTTTCTGTTCCTAGTTGCCAGGCGGATGTAAGAAATGCAATCTAATAATATATGTCCATGAAAACTATGGATTTCTGTAGAGAGGGCTGTGATTCCATCGAGACACTGACGGCAGTACAACACAAAGACAGAATGACTCTGAATAGCTAATGGATTTTAATCATTGAGAGCAAAAATTACCTTTTGTAACAACTTATTTAAGTTCAGAAAACATTTAAAGGGAACAATTTTTTTTTACAAGGAACACTGAAGGGCAAAATAATAATGGTAGTTTCTTAAGTTCACATATTTTTCTGTGCTGTTGTCATGACAGCAGGGGCCTTAGAAAGTAGATCAAGAAGATCTTCTCAGGGAAACAACAGGAAGGCAACCCACTCAAGGTGACAGTGGGTGTGGTGAGCTACTTTGAAAATATCTTCAATCTGTGGGTGAGTGTCACTTCACCTTTTCTTAAAGTTATTTCTTTTTTACTTTTCTTTTTTAGTTCCAGTCATTTATTTACTGTGCAGCAACACTGTTTAAATGGCAGTATGTGTAGGAAGCACACAATCCAATGCGTAATAAAAACCTTGACACATGAGCTCGCCCCATCCCATTCTTCACATGCCGATGTAAACAAACTGGAGGATAAGCAGCCAGCTACAAACAGCTAACTGTGGAAGGAAACTATTTGGCCTTGAGATGAAAAAGTAAGCAGGAATGCACGATATTTTACAACTCATTTTGCCAATTACCAAGGTTTTTCCCCCCTCACACCTGTTTGTACAGATCACTCTCAGTATTTTTGTGCATACTTTTATCATGTTTGCCTTCACAAAGCTTAAAAATGCTGTCAAAGATGGGCGTTTGATCAAGGATAGAGCAGCCTATTATTAAATCGGCTTATCATATCGACATATATGGCATGGGCCTGTTGGGTGATATCCAATACAAGAGCATCTCAATAAATTAGAATATTATGGAAATGTCCATTTCCAGTAGTTCAAGTCAAATAGCCCCAACCAACTATTGAGTCATAATGATGGACATACTTTTCAGAGGCCAACATTTCCATTCATACTTTTTAAAATTGGACTTTTGTAATATTATATATATATATATATATATATATATATATATATATATATATATATTTTTTTTTTTTTTTGAGACACTGGATTTTAAATATATCTTCATTAAATATAAGCCGTAATCATTACGATTAGAAGAAATTGAATAAATGAAGACATGAAATGTTTAATTTTGCGTGTAATGGATTGATATGTGTTCTTTCCACTTTTTGAATTGAATTACTGACATAAATAAACTTTTCTATGATATTCTAATTTAATGAGATGCACCTGTAGTTCATTTTAAAGTCAGAATTGATCAATCCATACTTGTAAGGTATTATAATGACAAACTTTCTCAGCATAATGACATTCTAATCTGAATATAATGAGTAATAATTCATATTAGGGCTTTTTGTATGTGTGCCAGTCCTTCCAGTGGGAGGTTTGAAGCAGGACACTAAAGGCAGAATATATATTTTGCAATGCAGTAGTTAGGAAACTGGAAACTTTTAGCTGTAGAAACATGTACCCAGGTTAGATCAATAAGTTTGCCGTGCAAGTCTGCAAGGCATAAACGAAGGCACAATGAAAGTTTCTCATTTTCTTTAACACATTGGCAGAAATGCTTCCAAAGACGCCAATTAACCTTTTTCAACACATGTCATGTAATGTAACACAGATCAATCATTGTGCTGCTGCACAGCTGAAATCTGCATGTTGCCACATGAAGTTTAGTTGATCACCATGGAAGGCAAATAAAGTGTCATAAGGAGTAGAAGAAGAAAAACACAAGCACAATAGATTGTTGCCTCTGATGTGATTCGTGTACCAGGCTTTAAAAAAACACACTTCTACTTTCAGGTCGTGAGAGAACAAGCTTTGAGTGATGAAATATCTAATTCCACTTCAAATCGAATTAACTTTGGCTGGAGTTTGGAGGCGTATGATGAATATTACATCGGTTGTCAACTCAGACTTTAATTTAAATGCAAGTTTATTTCCTATTTTTTTCAATATTTGTATGCAGCACTTGTGTGCAGGTTTTTCTTATCTGATCCCTTTCAATTCAATTTATCACCAGCTTTTTACACAACTTCACTCCTGCATTGCAGATAAATAAAACAACATGAGATTTGATTTATGAGATTCACATTATGTTCAAGTTCTGCATATGTTATCTAACAGGTAACAGGTATCTAACTCGTGAAGATATCTTTGAGCTTTAAGCAAACTGCAAAACTTTAGAATAATGCAATCAACCCTGCAAAAGACCTTACTCTTTCTACAATGGTTCTCTTATCTCTTAGCCCATGAGATGTTATTATGGGATCAAATAAAGATAAATATATGTTATGTTGGAAGTTGCAGAATTCAAGGTGAGATCAGTAAAATGCATCTAGTGTGCGTCTGATAATGGGAATCTGCTTTTCTTTCTGCACAGAAAACCTTTTGTGCTACCCTCCACTGAAGGTACAGTTTACACGGAACATTAAGGTCACTTAGATGGGAAAACAGCACTACAATGTGAGATTAAACACAATACCACAATCAACAGCTGCTCAGGGAACAGAGTGTGTTTTAGATAGTGGCAGCAAAACAAACACAATTTGACTTGCTGCTTGATGATTTTTTTCTGTTTCCAAGCAATCCATTAGACAGAAAAAACACACAGATGATGGTCAGGATGAGTGTTTGAGCCCGGAGAACAGTGAGGAGCGGCATCTCCACATTAAAGCTAAAGTATTTCCCAGTGCTTCAGAAATACAGCATATTGTATTTGTAACTGTGCTAGTGAGAGATCTAAATAGAGATTTTAAAGGCAGATACTGATATTAATATGTGGGGATTAAAAGAGCGAGGGAGAAATGCATAACATTAGGATTCCTTAAATTTTGTTATAAAAGAATTAAAGCTAAGCTTACTGGTTTTAGCTTCGCATTCATCATACCGACATGAAAATGGCATCAATCTTCTCTAGACGAAAACTAATAGGTGTATTGCCCCAAAATGTCAAACTATTGCTTCAAAACAAACAGCCCTCACTCAGCATCAACGTGCACAAAGGCAATCATTACTTAGCAGCCACAGTGTCAAAACTCTGCACACGCTAAACAACCAGCAAGCAACTGATTAACAGTTGACTCACTAGTCGCTGCCTTGACGTGTGAAAAACACAACAGCAAAAAAAACTTTCTATTTATATTCTCTGTGAATAACAAACAGTTTGTAAGTCGTGACATGCTGGATGTCTCTAAATGAGACAACAAATGCAGACTTTAACAACTGAATACTGATGTCATTAGCGCATTTTAACCCATAAGAACCCATGGTGACACCCATGTAACAAACACTTTAAATCAGGGGTCTCAAACTCAAATTACCTGGGGGCCGCTGGAGGCAGTATCAAAATGACCAAAAAAAGACACAAAATTACAGAAAAAGACAAAATGACTGAAAAAACACTACATTACGTTAAAAAAATTACGTTAAAAAGACACAAAATTACCAAAAAAATACACAAAATGACCCAAAAAAATACACAAAGTGACCAAAAAGACACAAAATGACAGAGAAAAACTAAACTACTTAAAAAAGACACACAATTACCAAAAAAGACACAACATTATTAAAAAAAAGACAAAATTACCCCAAAAAAGTAATAAAAGGGACCTTCCACACACAACACAGTAAAATGTCATTCATATAAAACTCACATTAAACTTTCATATCAAGGTGGGGGCCACAAAATATCGTGACGAGGGCCGCAATTGGCCCGCGGGCCGCGAGTTTGAGACCCATGCTTTAAATCTTCTACAATCTCCCATATTCAGCTTTATGCTTCACCTTAACTCATTAAATCCCTAAGCGACGTATACTCAACACCCTGGTGTGGTGGTCATGTGACTGTGACAAGAAGCAACTTCTCCAAAATGTGGCTGTGACTGGAAACAGAAATGTGAAAAAGTAGCTAATTTTAAAAAGCCTATTTTTTGTTACTAGGCTAAGTTTAAACCCATTTAACGATTCTAATCCGTTAATAGGGTGTCCTGTGTTACATTTAACTTGTTCTGACCATATTTCTTGAACAAATTAAAGTCACTATTTTGATATATGTTATGGAGATGCAAAAGAAAAAGGCAAGTTTGTGTCTCTAAGCAGAAAATGTGTCTAGTTTTTTTCTATTTTAAAATAAAAAATATCATAAACATAAATACCATAAACGCCCATTGTAATGTATATGTCACATCACAGATCTTTGACATTTAGGGGTAGACATTTTTTTTTTTAAATCATCAGAAATGTGTTCTATGTGGTCCACTTATAGAACACATCCTTTAAGGATAACTGGGTCTGGGTTCTTATGGGTTAAGGTATCTCAGGTCATCCTTAAAGGCTGCCACACAAGTCATTATACTTATTTAGAACGTAATTTTTGTTTTCAGACTGTGTGGGCGTATGAGTGACATCTCCTGTTGGCTACATAACATAAAGTTTAATCAGCACACAGTCCATTACCCTCATATAATGTCCATAATATCTTCGCCCAACTTCAACCTAAGCAGATATTTAATGAGCCGTAATAACTGAAAAATACCTGTGAGGGTGGTCAGGGCCTTTAACCATTTGGACGTGCGGTAGAGGCGGGGGAAAAATCGATACAGCATAGTATCGCAATATTTTGCATGCCGATATTATATCGATTCCTGGCCGCCAAGTATCGATATTTAGCGATATACTGATATAATTTGAAACTAGAAGATCTCAGGAATCTATAGGCACCATGTGTATCAGGATATCAAAATCTGTCTTTATTTCTTTGAGGGGAAAAAAACGGAGACAGAATATGGAACTGTTTTTGGATGTCAATATGCCCATCAGTTTTGTGTCCTGTGCTGCTCAAATCAGGAAACACCAGCAGCACACAATGAACACTAGTGATGGACGGTTAACCCACATCCTGCATTTTGTGAGGGTTGGGGTAAGAAAATATGGCTCGGTTGGGCGGGTCAAAAAGTGACAAAGCATTATTCTGAGCAATTAATTAACAAGTCTACAAGCACACAACACTTTTGTTTTTTGCGATACATAGCAAAGAGCTGGCAGTTTGCAGTGCGGGTGGTTGATTAATGCATTTGTTTTGTGGGTTGTTATCGTATCGTATTAACCCATTGAAGCCTGGAAAGCTTATACGTCGTTTTGTAGTATTTGTATAAGCTCTCAAATACTTTTTGAATTTCATTTCTATCTGCTACAGAGGCTGAAAAATCTATTATTTAGTAGAAGCGTTGACACTTCTGTTGAATTTAGAGAAGAACTTCAGGTTTTAGGGGCTTATTTTAGGCGTTTTAGGCCTCAGTGGGTTAAGAAAGCCAGGCCGGTGCATTGCTATGAGCAGAATCATGAGGACTCTGTAGTGTTTAAAAGACAGTAATGGGCCTGTTTGTTGAACATAAATATGCAAATCAGAACATGTTACATGTCTGGATATATTTTTCAGGTTGATACCATCAGCCCACAAGCCCTGACACTTTCTGAAAAATGTAATTATTAATCATTAAAACCTGTTTTTGTCATCGCATAATGATAAAACACGATCTTATATGAAATAAGTTCAACTAAAATGTCAAAATGAGACTAAAATGCCAACAGTTTGTATATACAGTAGAGTAAAATGGTTTTCTTTAACCCTCTATGGTACGGTGTTGCCCTCAGGCAACACACCCATTTTTGGCCTGTCAAATTTCTATAATGCATGTTTTTGAGTGATGTGATACTTTAAAAAAGAGGGAAGAGTATAGGAAACCCAGGAGGCCATATTGAAACCCTATTTTGCAGACTTTTCCAAGGGAAACAACTTTGCCATTTTGGGCCACAAAAAAAAATCACTCAAAACGCCATTTCCTGGCCCTTATCCATCTGGAAAAATATATTTCTACTTATAGGTGAGTAAACCTTCATTTTTTATAGTTTCATACACTTAGACTGTTCAAGACATTAATTTTAATGCGTCGTTGGTTCAATGGTTCAATGTTGCCTATAGGCAAAACTCAGACAAGAAACGGGTTAAAAAAAGTTCCTTTTATAATGTTTTAAAATTTAAAATGTTATGTATTGTACCCTGTTGAAGCTACTGAATCCTTTATCTTCTTGTTTATTAAATAAACAATGTTAAAATAATTTTAAAAGCTTTCTTTTTCACTTATGCACCATTAAGACAAAAAAGCACTCAAATTTTTTTTTTCTCAACAGGCATCATAATGCGTACCATAGACAAACATAGATAAAACTAAAATGTGCAGACATTATTCATAACCACATCTGAATGAATGACATGAATGAAGCTATGTGACTGTGTTCATACCAGTTGTGGACCATGAGCTTCTGCACAGCCAGCAGCGCGTTGTAACGGACAAGCTGGTCCTCGTGGTGCATATGATTCATCACCAGCTGTTTTCCACCCAGTTGCTCAATCACCCTGAAACAGGATAAATACAGAGAATAATGGGAGAAAGCTTTTGGTACAGAGAAAACCGGAGCTTTTTTCACGTATAAGGTCATTCACCGGTCCAGCACCAGGTAATTGAAAGCTGCCTGACTGAAATGCTGTATGCATCCCATAAAGGGTCACTGGCCTTGTAAAGGGACATAGTGCTTTGAAGAGGAAATCAGACGAGCATAATGCATTTGATACCACAGGAAATGGTGGGACCAGAGAAAAGAAAAGTAGGTGAAATACAGGAAACAGTAGTTCTGTTACACATCAAGTGAGTGCATCCAATCTAGTGTCTAATTACAAGTGCAAGAATGGAAATGGGTCCAAATTAACTCTGAGACTTGACTACAGGGTAATAAGATGGATAAGGAAGACAAGAAGAACCTGGGATCGATCAGTCAATCAGGATAACGAATGTTGATGGAACTTAAAAAACACATGGAGAGAAAAAGGAGGAGTCCAGATACAAACTAGCAGCCTCAGAGCATTTAAAGCAGCTGTACACAGGATTAGGAGAACAACAGTTACCTGCACATAACTCTCAACATGGCGGTTAGCAACTAACAGTGCTAACAGTGCATGTGTGCACAGCAAGATCGGTTACCACAACAATTTGTTGTTATTTGTTGTCAACAAGGAACAGAAAAGCTTGGATTAAAACCAGGAGTGTAATAATGATAAATAATAAATAATCGAAATATTGATTTATTGATCAACGATCCAATATTATCTATGCAAAGTGAAAATATCTATTCATATCGTCACCTTTAAGCTACGCCTTTATTTTGAAATTGCTATTTTATACTTATTCCTTTTTATTAAATAAAGCTTGATTTTCATTTTAAATTTCTAAGACCTCAGTAATAAAATTGTCAAATCATATTTTAGTTGCTTTTTGGACATATGATATCACCTCATATCAATCGCAGGCCCATGAATTAAATCAAATCAGAGACTTCGGTGATATCAGTAAATATCATATTATCGTCCAAAGAATCAATACAACATCTCATAGTGATGAAACTTGTGATTCAGAGCCCTAATTAAAACATTCATGCAGGGAGGTCTGGTGACATTTATTGCTAGATTAATGTTCTAAAAGCGTCCTTGGGTTTCTTTATATGAATGTCTTGTTTACGAAGATTGAAGTGACAGACACCCTGAACTTCAGCATTATCTAACACAAAAAAAATATGTCCTACCGCTTTCCCCGTGGGTAATGCCGCACATATTCTCCAATGTCGTGAGCTGCCACTGCTATCACTTGAGGATCGTCAGACACCTCCAACAGTCTGGTCAATATCCTATTGAAGAAAAGCAGAAAAAAAGCAGAGGGATTTGAATACAGAGGTCAGTCTGCATCGAAAGGTTCATTCCTTCATATCTCATTCACTCTGAAAAACACATTTCTCAGATGCTTCAAGGCGAGGACCTTACAGAGAAAGCCTCATAAAATAAATGGCTTAGATTTTTTTCCCTAAAGAAATGTTGGATGTAAGAAAGCCAAGGTTAATGCTACATTTAAAACCAAGATAATCAAACCCTGAAATCTAAATCCAAGGACATAAGAGGTAAGGCGTGCTGAATAAATAAGTAACACCTCGGGGTTCAAAAAGAGACAAAGCCCGAGTGAGAGTCGGGTAAAGAGACTAATGAAGAAAGAGAGAGATTTAAGTGGAGATGATGCCTGATTACAGAGAGAGGACAATGAGGAGACAATGAGATGGGTGGATCAGGATTTTTACTGAACATCACTGGCCCCACAGAGTACGTGGCTGGGATAAAAAAAGCTCAAATTGATGTTCTATCTCTTGTGATCTGAGCCCTTAGATTGGACAATCACACAACAAGAGAAAAACAAAGTTAGACCTTTAGGGGAATTGGGGGTACGGGGCAAGGGATTTTAACAGGTTTACAGAACATGGCAGGCTAAAATGTAGCCTGTTACAGCATCAGAAAGATGGACGTCCACAAATAGCTGAAGAGGTTAGGTTTTATGAAACTTCACAACCACAAACTACAGACCTAAGGCAGTTTTTGATTCAAAATCAAGATATGGCTAACACATCACCTAACATGTATATATATATGTTTAAAAAAAAAAAAATCTTATTCTTTTCTCTTCTTTAACATATAGCACTCCTTTAGCGATGACAGTTAGCTCTTAAAGTTATGTACTTACTTGATTCCTATGGTCTATGTCTAGTACCATCAGGCTGAATGCACTTATTGTAAGTCGCTTTGGACAAAAGCGTCTGCTAAATGACATGTAATATGGATTTTTCTATGGTGTCTTGATGTGATATTCTGGAGGACCCTTTTTTTTAACCATTTTTTGTTGAATTTAGGACCAAATGTGTGGAACAATTAACAAAAAAGTATAAAAAACCCCATAACACAACTTAGAATTGAGCATGAAAATGAACTTCATAGACTATATAAAAGTCTAAATAATTAACACTTAGTTTAGCAGCTAAAAGGAAATACAATTCACATGACAATGAACTGAACCTTTCAGAATTAAATCACATCTTTTCATTTCAGTTCTCGTATAAATTCAGAATACATTCACATAATTACAAGAGCATATTTTGTGCCCTTGTGTCTCATTACAATACAAAAACATGCTTCATCTTACTTGAGGAGCTCGTAGTTCTTCTCGTTCAGGCGGACGGCGTTCTCACGCCAGAACTTCTCAGACTTGTGCACAGGACTCCATTCCAGGCGGCCGGACTTGAGTTCAGAGCTGTACTCATCAAATGAGCTGGAGAAAAAAAAGTGTTAAAGTTTTATCAAGTATATAGAACATTAAAACATTTTTCATAACAACTTCATTGGACAGTCCAAGGATCTGCACTTTCTATTTTCTTTGGCAACAAAGCTACTTTTCTTTCAACCTTTCAAATCTCTTGTGAAGAGCAGTGATTTAAGAAGTAAATAATATGGTTGAGGTGAATACGTTGCAAATACAGAGAATATCTAAAGGTCACCCACACTTGTGAACAATGCAGCATTTGAAATAAATTGAAAATGTCTTAAAAAATACTACTTTCATTAGGATTGAACAGATTCGCATACAGCGATTTAAAGCTCTCTTCTTTGCAGTCTTCACATTGTGCTCTCTGCATCTGAACTACTTGAGTGGTTTGTTGTTTGTGAAGTGGAAACTGACTGAGTACCTGAGATCCTGCACGCTCTCTCCCAGCCTCTCCAGCAGGAACTTAATGTCCTCGGTGATGTCCTCGTCATCATACTTCTGCTGCTCGAGGTTCTCGAGTTGCTTCAGCACCTTGCACTGAATCATGGCCAGGGCGTACTCCTGACGAGTCTCCCTCTCTGAGGACTTCTCCAGAAGATTCTGTCCAAGAGAAGAAAAGTGTGAGGAACAGATGTTGCACAATAACCACTTCAGTTATAAGTATGTCATTTGTTTGAGACATTAGCTAGCTATTTAACATCTGAAAGAATAAACCCACACAACAAATAAATCAATGAACATACAAAACTCAGTGCTGCAACAATCAGTAAAGTGATTGAATAGTTGAGTGACAGACAATGTAATTATTAAAGTCAACCAGTTACTTTAAGTTATTTGTTGAGCAACAGTGTCTTTCCAGCTTATTTTTTTCTGTCTTTGACATCACTGTAAAAACATATGGGTAACACTTTCTATGAAGACTACATCTATAGTGCATTATGAGCGCATTCATAGTGAATTATAATGCTCATTATAATCAATCATAATGCATTATGACTGCATACATAAACACATATAAAGCTTCAAGCTATAAATAAATGATCAATGTATGCTTTAAGTAAAGTGAGGTTCATATAGACGCATCTAAAATGCAGTATAGCTAATCATGATGTTTCATGATTCATCATTCATTCATCACTCATAAGACACTTGGATTTATAAGTCATTATAAGCTATATTTATAACTGTTGATATAGTGCATCATGAAGCTTTATATGTGTTTATGAGTGCAGTCATAATGCATTATGATTGATTATAATGAGCATTATAATTCACTATGAATGCGCTCATAATGCACTATAGATGTAGTCTTCATAGAAAGTGTTACTAAAATATGTTTAAGTTTTGGAGTGCAGATTCTCTATGATGCCCCTTAACACCACACATCACTGAACAGCTGAATAGCTTTGACATAGCACAATAACAATTATTATTTTAGATTAATTGATCACAAAGCATGCAATTAATTTGACTTTTTTAATTGCTTGCTTCTATCCATAGATATAACATTTTTGAAGGTATGCATTTCTTCCAGGGTGCATTTAAAAATACACCTCTTAAACCAGGATTCAATTCTAGGTGTTGTGAGTGAGGTGTGAAGGGGATGAATGCAGTGCTGCGCTGCAACAAGAACATTTTGTAAAGTATTGTAAAAGCCATTTCTGTAGCAAAATATGTGTTACAGAAACTCAGTCTCAGGCTGTAATGGAGAGAATATTCTGGTGGTGATGTTTTGCAGTGACTAAAAAGAAAAGTGGCTTCAGCAGCAGGAAACCCACACCATACTTTGACTGAACCCCTAACCGAATATCTACAGCTAACTACGTACTTTTTGTCTGATCGTTTCTTTCTTGGAAAAATCTGTGTTGTAAATATGGTACAACTTTTAGGTGCAGAGTTAAGTCTGGGTGAACAGATCCTCAAACACAGTAGTGCTGCCTTTCAGGATGTGTTCAAGGACTCCCAGATGGGGCAGATAATTTAATTCACATTGCAAGTCCCATGTGGTGAGCAGAATAATTTGCATAATTAGGACATTTGGGGAAAAAAAGCAACATGTGAAATATGTTTGAAAAAAGGAATTTGTAAAAAGATAATTCCTATTTCATTTGATAAATCCAGCATCCTAAAAAATCTGCATGAGACAATATATGCAGCCGAATTGAAAAAACAATTTGTTTGTTGGTTACGAGCATCGTTTTTGTAGCTTTCCTCACTCGACGTCAAAAACACTTGCTGCAAGGTGAGTTGAACGACTCTCGGGAAAACCCACTCAACGTCAAGCCGTTTCAGGGTCTCCCTTCACTGCCCGCCATTGCTTTTAATTAGCTGTAATTCAGCAGTGAAACCGAACTGCAAACTTCTCTCGCCAATTAAAAATTGAGCTCCTTCCTTTATAAGAGCATACACAACGTTTGATGTGACAGCTCCGCTGGCGTTAGAGGTGTGATGAATGAGCTTCAGGGAAAATTCAAAGCGAGAACACATGCAGTCCATTGAGGCAAACATAATACAGTACAACACAGTCTCAAGAAATTCAAACCAATTTCTTTCAGTAAAAAAAGACATAAGAAAAGTTGTCCATCAAGAAAACAGACTTCTGTTTACTGAGGTCACTATGACAGTGAAATACTGATAGAAACTGTCCGACAGAGAAATACAAGAAAGCTTAAATAACTCCTTTAAAGTGGACTCTGAAAATCAGCAACATTTCTCCCCCAATAGTGTATGAGCTCATGTTTCAAGCATGTAATCAATGGCATTTACCACACCATTCTCCGGTGAGCCTGGTCTCTAAGGCTGTCCGGTGTTACCGGGCTGGACAAACCTAGAATATCACAGAGGCTTTCCATTTGAAGTGGCAATGGAAATGCTTTTTGCTTTAACGTATCATTATAACGTAAATGTTGATTGCCCATAGGAATGGCCATAGAATTAGGGGTGGGCGATATGGCCCTAAAAGAAAATCATGATATTGCAGGCTATTTTTGCGATAACGATGTATACTTAAAAAGATATAGAAAATATAATTTTTTTGTCTGTTTAAATAATTAAAAATCTAAAATGTAGTTTGAAGTGCAAATCTCAACAGTTGCCAAACTAATTTTTTTACTCTTGACTCTTGAATATGAAAATATAAAAATAACCATTTAGGGGTTCCGGGGGCATATTTTAATGAAATTTTGTAAAGGAGAATAAAGGTTCTTGTATGTTTTATTTAAGGCATCTTCTTGTAAATTCTGTGGTGGATTCTCTTAACACACCGTGCTCTTATTTTGAAAGCTGCATGTGTTTAGCGACAGGGAGTAAGTACTTTAACCACTACATCAAGAAGTAGGAACGTTGCCAATATCATGATATGCATTTTTTTTAACCATAAAAAAAATATACCGATATTATTGTGAACGATACGATATGGCACACCCCTACATAGAATATCACAATATCAGCGTTTAGACTTGTTTCCTACAAGCCTCGCTTTTACTATGAAATTCTGCCGGCCTTCGGAATCAATGGAGGCCATTTATTGCACAAAACAGGAAGAGGATATTGCTTGAGTTGCAGTTTTCTGAGGTGTTGGTGCCTCTGAGGAACATGGAAAACAAACTGGTTGTCTTTCTGACACTTGGAATGTTATCACATTGATTTTCACTGTATTTCAGTGTTTCAGTGCTGTGTTGGTGCCATGTCAGACTCAATCCTCTCGTGTAAAAGCACCATGGTATGTGAAGAGAAATGGGGCCGCTGCCATTAATTTAATTTTGTCTGGATATAGTATGGTGAATTCATTACCTGGCACCAATATTAAACAACAGAGTAAGTCCAGAACGCAGCTCTTAGGACTACATGAAATATTCAGTGGATGTTTTGAGCAATCACAGCCGGTAGATGAAAGGGCAGCATAATCATAAATCGCATTTATGTGTCTTTTATGTGCTTTGCTGTTTTATAGGCTGCCTCATCTGTTGTCATTTCAGTTTGCTCTTGTTGTGATAAAGTATACAGCCTAATTAAATGCAAATGTTCAAAGTGCTGTGCTGAAAAATGCATAAAGGCTTTCCTATATCAGTATAAAAGTACCGGCAGGAAATTACGACCCACAAACCTTTGCAAGCAATTTTAAAAACAACTTGATAGCTCCAAGTTCATGCACCTTTCCCCCCCAGAGTGAAAGGTCTTTCCATCAGTTGCTCTGAGGTGCTTTTTCTGACAATTGTAAAATATGTTATTACTATAATCTTAGCCTTTACCTAACTGCATATATAACAGGGTTTATATGGTGATTTAAATTGGGTTTATTGCTTATTTTCTTCTGTTTGATACTTTGGAAACGCAACATAAAACATATTTTCAGTGTTAAAATGTTCCTAAAAATCTAGAGTAAGAAAATAAAAAAGGAAACAAATCTTGCAGCTCCCCTTTGCCATGATAAGGGACAGAGATTCAGGCAGTACGGTCCAAAAATCTTCAGTTTAAAGTGGCATTTTAAAGACATACAGACCAAGTGAGAAATGGCCCACATACCCTGAAGGCAGCCAGGATGATTCGAGTGACCTTCTCCTTGACAGACTCCTGCAGGATGTCGGACAGGGCTGGTACTACGTTGTAACGTCTCAACTGCTCACAGAGCTGAGGACTGAAGGCCAGGAGCCAAACACAGAAGATCATCTGGTACTGGAGCTGGAAGCCACACTTGTTGCTCAGCACTGCTGTGATGCTTCAACAGGAAAACAGGAAATATAAATTAATAAAAAAACACAAATGAAAAGTGCTGAAAAAAGGACACTCATCTATATACCATCTGTATACTAATAGAGTAGCTTTCACAGCTGTGTGCCCGCTCATGCTCATCCATTAACTGTGATGATGGCTGAAAATGAAATGTTCAGACAGCAGTCACTACATTAGTCCTACATTTGAGAAATAGTTGTTAAGTGCAGAGATGAGCAAAAATTATCTAATTCGAGTAGCCAGGAAGGCTAGTTTTACAATTCTGCATTGAGAAAAAAAACCTTGTGTCCAAGTGAGAGATGGTGGGAATTATTTAGAATTTGTACTGACAGTCAAACTAAAGAATATTGAGTCTTTTGAACTGTTTTCAGTTACAACCTACTGCCCTTAAAGTGGCAGAAGATTATTATGCATTCATTTAATGAGTGATTTTATGATATAAACTGTTGATTAACATCTTGTCTTTTAGACCAGCTATTCTCAACCTTTTTGAGCTGCGACCCCCACAAACTCAGTTGATACGACATATTTTGGACAAAAATGACTAAAACATCTCTCTGTGTCCTTTGCTCTAAGTTTAAAGGTCCATTGTGACCTCCTGAGCTACTTTGGGATTTGTCAGAAAAGACACAAAATTACCCAACAAAGAATCAATTGACCACAAAAGACACAAAATGACCAAAAAAAAGACACACAAAATGACTAAAAATAGACACAAAATGACTTAAAAAAAGACAGAATGACAAAGAAGGAAACAAAATGACCAAAAAAGACACAAAATGACTAAAAATAGACACAAAATGACTTAAAAAAAGACAGAATGACAATGAAGGAAACAAAATGACCAAAAAAGACACAAATTGACCACAAAATTACCAGAAAATACACAAAATGACCAAAATGAGCTGACTTCCAAAATGATTTGGTGACCCCCAGAAATCATCTCGCGACCCCAATTGGGGTCGGGATCCCAAGGTTGAGAATGGTTGTTTTAGACATCTGAATTTCAGAACAAATGAATTACGTATGTATACACGTTTGGGCTCTCAGCATGCAATATCATTTTTAAGAATTTTTTCTGGTAGTCTAGTGGGTAAAGTTTTACTGAATTTGTGACCTTTGAAATTTTAATACAAATTGATTTATGTTGGGAAGCTTAAGAGCATTGCACAGAGGATCAATATGTGTCACATTGTAGCCACAGAAAGAGCTCAGGAGGACACCTCTATAAAGTGAGCTTAATTTGCCTCCACCAGGACAGACATTTCACCTTTCTGGAGATGTTACTAAAAGGTACATGAGGTCTCCTACTCCGTCAGTAATTGGCTTTTTAGAGAAAGTGTAATTTGGCCTATTACCAGCCAAGTATGTGACAGGGTGGTCTTCTTCTTCTGGCTGTATTCTCTTGATGGGTTTGGTGAGGGATGATGGTTTTAGCATAGATCCTCCATGTATTGAAACATTGTCTAATGTTTGAATAAAGAAGTCTGAACTATAGCTTGGTGTGTAAATTCTACTTTAAGATTATATTCTGTATTTAACCCAGCACCTACTGTTGATGTGTGTGTGGTTTAATCTGTCACTTTGTGATGAGTGACTGGCATTAACCTGTGTACTTCTTTGCATTTATAATAATTGATAATAATAAAACTATTTTCTGATAATGACCGGGTTTATTCATTCATCTGTCACCAGTTTATTTATTTCATTTTTAACTGTACTCATTTCAATCTTCATATAGTCTTGTCCCTGATCTTGTATGTACTTTAATTGATGTTGAATGTGGTGTATGAGAATTGTGGTTGATTGTTCTCATTTTATCATGGTGCTGCCTTCTTGGCCAGGTCATTCTTGAAAAAGAGATTTTAATCTCAATGAATTTTACCTGGTTAAATAAAGGATATTGATTGATTGATTGATTGATTGATTGATTGATTGATTGATATGTTTTTTGTTGCTCTTTTGGGGTACTTCATTCTAAACTGACAGCTTTCTATAAGCCAAGCTGAACCCTCTCTGTCTCCCTCATTTCAAGAAACTTGGGATGCACTTGTTCATCAGAGGAACATTGGTATCGGCCAATATTCGCTTTGTTGGCAGGAAATAAGAAGGTATTTATCGATGGCAGACCTTTTATCTGCTGTGTAGCACCAGTTTTGTGTTGGCTAAATGTTGTGTTGGTTATCTGTGGTCGGTTGGAAACGACTCTGGCATGATCCAAGAGGGCAACATGTGGTTGGTTTAAAAGTAAAAGAAAACTTCAGCCACATGCGGGTATTATATGAAGACAGAAAGACCAAACAAGAACTTTGTATTCTGTATGAAAAACACAAGATGTGAAATATATATTATATTCTCATCACTTTTACATTTAAATTTAATTTAATTGTTATTTATTGTAATCTTTTCATTGAGTAGGCGGTTGTACAGCAGCAAACAGTCTTTTGAGGTAGTTATTTAAACAAAAGTATCTTTTTCATTTAAGGAAAAAAGTATCTTTCACATTAAAGGATGTTTCATAAATTTGCATAGTAGAATTTTTGATCATTCAAAGAATGATTGAAAGTGCAATGAAACACTGAGTGACTGTTCAGTTACTTCTTTTACAATGAAGATTTCTTTGTTTCCTTTTCACAAAGACGGAATAAATAATGACAACAACAACATAATAACCAACAAAAGGATTGCCATTTCAAACATTGGAATATACACAGATTTTTACAATCAATGCATCCCTTTTAGAAACCGTGTTAATAAGGAGTTCTCACTCACCAGTTGACTCCGTCAGCCTCCACCCAGGCAAACCTATACTCATTGACCCTCAGCATCAGCTGAAGACACCCAGCCACACACTGGACATACTGAGAGCTCTGCAAAGGACAGAGGCAAACATTTACTCAAACAGAAGCGTGAGCGTTCTCTGTGTAATCAGGAGAACAAACAAAATGTTAGAGGGTCAAGTACAATTAGTGCAGCTCTGAAACATGGAGTAGTTGACAAGCAGATACAGCACAGAAAGAGAAGGCCAGTCCAAAACTTGCATTACCGCCACCGATCAAACCTGAGGCATCGCACATGCAGCCTGGAGTATTATACATCAACACATGCTAGATCACAGACCCAATAGTACAATACAGAGCAATAGCAGGGAAAACTGCCCATCACACCTGAGCAGAGTAATGTAAATTGAGATTAGAGTGGAGGAAGCTGAGAGGAGAGAATAGATCACATTAATCTGTTAATTAAAACAGGTTGAAGAGAAGCAAAGAAGTCCAGCAAGAAGAACAGGCAGCAGTGAGGACAGAAGAGTGAAGGAGTGGAGGTTACCTGGTTGAAAGTGCAGAGGAAAATATGATGTTCGATTATTAGAAAGCGCTCATGTCAATAGATTTCTGAGCATTCTGATAGGATGCTGCTGTTGTGCAAATGCTATTCAAATTTCCTCGTTATCCTAATGTACAGGAGAAGATGTTTGTCATGCGCTTTCAGCATTAAGGAGAAGTGGCTTACTGCATGCAGTTTCTACAGTTAAAACCAATCAGTGGCAGCAAACACCATGCTGTTTAAAAGGAGAATCCCTCTAAAATTGCTCTGACAGACTCAGGACTCGAACAATCTGCAATTATCAATGAAACACTGGAGTGCAAGAACAGGATGGGAGAGATAAAGAGGGGAAAGAAAAGATGTGAAAGTCCAGTGACACCTGACAGATGCCAGCTTTTTTTTTCTTTGGTTTTCTCGGAAGCGCAGATTGACTGAAGATGCACTCCACTCATACTCACTTCACTGGGGGAAATAGTTCCTGCTCCTGAGCCTGATTCTGGACCTGTACCATGTAGGTTCTAATGAGGAGAGAAACAGAACAAACAGGTGCACAATTGTTCACAATCCATCGCTTTGAGCTAAGTTACAGTGGCACTGGACTACACAGTATGTGCTGTAAGCTTCCCCATAAATGCAATTCAGTGACAGCGGATGCTCAGTGTTTCACTGATTAGCTGTTCAGGAGAGAAGAGAATAACAAAAACGCAATTTCAAGAAGCAGGTATAAGCTGTGGAACATACTTTGTAAAGACACAGAAGGTTTAAAATAATGAGGGATAAAATCATGCGTTTAAAAGAGCCGACTATATCTGAATTGAAGAACACCTGCGGATATTTTAGAAATACTCGTGTGCAATGTGGAAGCACAAAATAAACTGGGAATCAATATTCAGGTGTTTTATCAGCCCACTCTTTGGTGCATAAATCTGCCGAGGCAAAGCCAGCACCTACAGCACAGCTTTCATCAGACCTTCTCAAGGTCTGACAGGTCTGCTCACACTCAAAACGAATAAATGCACTTCAGTTATTCAGGCAAGGTTTCACCGTGAGCCCAGACAACAGAATTGAGTTAGTGGAAATTAACAGAGACAGTTGAAATTACTTTGGCTTTTTGTCTCCTTATGTAAGAAATTAGTTACTGAAGAAAATCGAACGGATTTCAAAACTTAATTGTACAATATACTGAGTATACACAGACACAATATTTCATATGCACATGAATTCATGAATTTGACCTTTCCAACTGCAAGACTATCATACTTAACATGCAACATTTCTCTTTAAATTGAATGACCTTGACAAAAAAAATGCATTGATTTTGGTGACCTCTATCACATTACCTGGATCTATCAGGAAACAGTATTCTGTTTTTACTCACATTAAATAGACAGAACATACAGTTTTACACTTGACAATATATATAACATGATTTTCTTAGTCTTAAAAATCAATGACAAAAGCCAAGGACAACCAGTAAACCAGATATTTCAATTGACAGACTTATATATTTCACAAGCTATTTTAGCAACAACATTGAGATGTACATACCTGTGAACTGAGTTGGCTTTTGATCCAGTTGAAGTAGTAGTTCAGATCACTTCCCTCCATCAGGTCACGGCCCCAGGCAGCCAGCTTAGCGATGATCCTCGCTGCCTAATAAAGGAAGGAGGACATTTTAAAATCATATTGTTGTGCCTGAACAGCTGATATTTACAACAAGTCCATCATGATTTGCACTGAAAGACCACAGTATATGATTTAATTGGTTGATTTAATTTAATTCCAGCTCAAAAATTCATTATATCAGCTGCCATATAGACAATCTGTGAATATCTTCCCTCTCACATTGGTATCTGCCTTATAAATTCCATATCAGTCGGGCTCTACTTTTACATTTTTTGCTACAGTTTTGTGGCCTCTGCTATAAAACCACTGTAGCACCGGTGCTATGTGTACAGCCCTTAGTACATTCAGATTTTCATTTAACAATAATGAAAAAAATTCATTTTGCAACTTTGTTTGAGCCCTATGGTAAGAAGCAGCAAAAAAAAAAACACGTTTTCTATGATGCTTCACAGAATATTTAATTTAAATTCCAGGAAGAAGGAGTAATAAGAAAAGTCTAAAAAGGCAGCACAAGGAGATTACAAGTTTTCATTTAAAATACCCTGTCCTGAAACCCCACCAAGATACTGACCGAGCACAAAACATGACGTACAACCTTATGTGCTATTAAAAAAAAAAAAGTTTGTGTGCAACCCTGAGTAAATTCAGAATTTTTTATTCACAATAATGAAAAATAATGATTTTGTGACTTTGTTTGAGGCCTATGGTAAGAAGCAGCTAAAAAGTATTTTCTATGATGCTTCACAGAATATTTAATTTAAATTCCAGGAAGAAGGAGAAATAAGAAAAGTCTAAAAAGGGAGCACAAGGAGATTACAAGTACTTTAATTTAAAATACCCTGTCCTGAAACCCCACCAAGATACTGACCGAGCACAAAACATGATGTACAACCTTATATAAGTGGGAAAATTACTGAAGCCACTTCAACTATCTCGTAAATAATTCTGGCTTGTAAAATGTTCCTGTGCCCTGTGATGAGACGGTAACAAATTCTGTTCTCCAATTTCCTCCTTGCCAGGAGAGGATGTTTAGAAATACTGAGGCTCTAATTTAAAAGCAAGAGTCAGCATGAACAGTGGATTGAGTTAAAGTGCTGCTTCGCAGACTTGGGGTCACATTATGCCCACCTGCTGGATGCCATCTGGCTGGTATTTATAATTAAGCTGTGGGTGCCCTATCATAGTGCTCAGTTTGTGGTCAGCCTTTATCTGAAAAGGGTGGCAGGTAGATATCATTACATTAATTGCTTGTTTTTCTGTGGAAAAAGTAGAAGGTTGCTTTGTGAGGAATTATTGATGCCTTCCTATTATTAGAAGCCGTCACATCTGTGAAAAATTAATGTTTGTGAAAAATGTAATGGAATACGCCACCTGATCTGTGAAAATATGATCTCAGATACGCTATTCAGTACACTGTGATGTTTGAAAGAGTATGCTTGATTTCAAATGTAACTCTTAACTCACCATGTGGACAGTGAAAAGGTCCTGGCGATTCAGCATGGGGAGGAAGTAGGACCAGGCGGTGTTTTTTGTCTTTTTGGCGTAGTCGAAGAAGATGCTGACCCGCTGATGGTTCTCCTGTGTCATGGATGAATTAAGATCGTAGATGAGCTCTTAGATTGAAAATACTTATTTCCTGCACATCTGGAGTAACTGACTGACAGCATCCAATATTTTTCCAAATGTGACAGGTCTCCAAATCATCACTTTTTATACAGTACAGGTTTGGAGAATTTTGAGAAAGTAATTTTACTCCCATCATTCAAAAGGTTGGCTACAAGCTCTCCCTTGAGTTTGGGCCTTAGGCACAACTGAAGGCAGGTTTAGCAATAATTGCATTTAAATACAAAGTATCCAATTTCACACATACAGTACAGGCCAAAAGTTTGGACACACACCTTCTCATTCAATGCGTTTCCTTTATTTTCATGACTATTTACATTGTAAATTCATCAAAACTATTAATGAACACATGTGGAATTATGTACTTAACAAAAAAGTGTGAAATAACTGAAAACATGTCTTATATTCTAGTAAGCAAAGGGTGGTTACTTTGAGGAATCTAAAATACAAGACATGGTTTCAGTTATTTCACACTTTTTTGTTAAGTACATAATTCCATATGTGTTCATTCATAGTTTTGATGCCTTCAGTGAGAATCTACAATGTAAATAGTCATGAAAATAAAGAAAACACATTGAATGAGAAGGTGTGTGTCCAAACTTTTGGCCTGTACTGTATGTGTGAAATTGGATACCTTGTATTTAAATGCAATTATTGCTAAACCTGCCTTCAGTTGTGCCTAAGGCCCAAACTCAAGGGAGAGCTTGTAGCCAACCTTTTGATTGATGGGAGTAAAATTACTTTCTCAAAATATCTATATACAGTATGTGCACATAAATATCCTGTTTGGCCACAGTCAGTGGGTTCATTTTATACCTGCAGAGTGTCATCAATCAGAGTCAGGATGTACTGGACTGTCTGCTCCTTGGAGATGTGGGCCATCAGGTTCAGAAAGGTCTTTGCACACTGAGCAGGAAAAAAAACAACATGTACAAAGTCAGAAATAAAATAGCAGCACTGTACCTATTGACAAATTGAACAATCTGCCTTTGCTTTTGTTCAGCCGGACAGCTCTATAAACTATCGTGAGACAAACTCAGGTCAGCAGAATCCTTATGTTACAAGAGGGAGCATTGAGGAGGGCATGTTAGTAAAGTACAAGTAGAAAAAAGAAGGAAAAACAAAAAAATGTACACGGAGGTTTAGTTTAAAAGCCTCTATATTAGCAGAATGTTCAAGGTTCACTGTCCTTCCACTTAGTATGTCCATTTGTACATATAGGCTCC
Organism: Centropristis striata; assembly: GCF_030273125.1. NCBI lineage: Eukaryota > Metazoa > Chordata > Actinopteri > Perciformes > Serranidae > Centropristis > Centropristis striata. Next base: position 35,731,885 of record NC_081527.1, read on the forward strand.
AGAGTCCAAAAGAATATAACGAAGGAAGATGTCTGAGCTGGTTTGTTTGTTGAGCTGCAGTGCCATTATTTATCTTTGTGCAACTGACTGTCTGCTTCGTTTTTAAGATTGTGAAATAAAGATTAAGTTGAAAACAACTGTTAGGAAAAGAAGAGAACTGCTAAAGCATGTGTTGGATGACAACATTAACTAAACACACAGATGATGTAAAGCAATCAATACCTGATGGCCTTCATTGGTCAGGATGACCTGTTTCTCCTCAGAGTTGGCCACCTCAAACTTCTTGATGAATTCACAGTCCTCTCCCGAGATCATCTGACTCCTACAAGAGAATTAACCAAGACACAGACATTTTAGCATAATGCTACAACAACATGCAATCTATTACATAAATTATAGAGTTTGAACATCAGTGATGTTAATAAAGAATTATTGTTTCTAAATGATTAATCATAAAGCACTTTCCTTTACCACTGGGGCAAGAAATACATGTAGGTTGTTGACCCTCTCACTGGAGGACTGGGCTTTGTCCTGTCACTAGCATGCTGCTTCTAATTGAAAGAGCAACTTGCACAATAATGGTAATTAACCTGAAATACCACACGTTCTAGTTAAGGCACCATGGATGGATCCATAGAGGTAGCAATATAAACATGCTTATAATACGTTCACACTAAATCAAACAAGATAAAACAATAAGGTTTTTAGAAATGATAATGTGAGTCTCAGATCCTGTCTGCTGTATTTAAACACACAGTCTCAACGAGGAAGTAGGACCCAAGACAGTGACTCACTACAAAGGAACCAGAGCTGCTTTTGGCACAATGCAGTCGGTCTGCGATCATTACACTGATGTATTAAGAAAGATTGATGTATGTAACCACTTAGCCCATTCTGCTTTTTACATAACAACATAATGAGAAGTGTAACAGTTATGTTACATACTGGATTGGCCAATATACCAATATCAGAATGATTTACTCCCTAACAGTGATTTACAATTTGCCTCTCATTCACCCAGTCACACACATATCCATAGATTAATGGTGGTGGAAGGATGTAATGGCAGCTTCACTTGGCATGAAATAACACATTATCACAACAAAATATTAATCTTTATTATTCTACAATATATATGCAGATTATTTACAAACGTATGCCAAGTAGAGGACTAAAACCCCTTAATTTCATTAGAAGTAAACTTCCTAAAACAGAAGAGAAATGCATGAACATAAGGAGTACAGGTCAAGGTTATAATAGTTTTGTATTTTTCATTAGTTTTAGTTTTAATTTCATTGTGAATTTTTGTTTTCAAATTCAGTTAGTTTTAGTTAGTTTTTAGAGTGAGTTTTCTAGTTTTAGTTTAGTTTTTAGTTTTTGAAAATGCTTAGTTTTAGTTTAGTTTTTATTAGTTTTAGTGTTAGTTTTAGTTTTTTTGTAATGGGCTATGTGTTGGGTGCGAGATTCAAAGTGGTCATAATAAATTTTGCCTTTATTTCCTTTGGTTTATCCTTCTCAGCCCCAATAAGGTTATTAACTGTTTTGAATTTTGGTTCTAGTGTAGACATCCCAGTCTCAGTAAACATATTTACCATTTGCTGCATGTTCAAGTAGAAACACTGAATTATGAATGAAAAAAGTTGACAAAAACGAAAACTAAGTACATTTTCACAATCATTTTAGTTAGTTTTAGTTAGTTTTGTAACCACACAATACAGTTTCAGTTAGTTATCGTTTTTTTAAAAACTCTAGTTTTTATTTTTATTTCAGTTAACGAAAATGTTTTTTCAATTCTAGTTTTCGTTATTTCGTTAACTATAATAACCTTGGTACAGGTGTAACTAAAAGTGTCCAGTGAGCTTATATAAAAATGGTGTATAGTTGTAATGTGTACTTACTGCAGGTAGGACTGCCAGTTGACCAGATTGGCCCGCACCTCAGCTGCCTTTGCAGCTATGATGTTGGTGGGGACTGCAGCGTCCACAGCCCCGCGGATATCCATCCTGCTGTATATCTACTACAGTATGTGTGACTGAATAAATCTCCACCTGGATGGAAACACAAGAACGGTGACTCAACATCACAGGAGATGTTACAGGGTTTACCCTTGCTGTATGTACAAGCCGCACAGTTTAGATTATGCACTTATAGTTAACAAAACAACAACTGAATCTGATAATTTTTTTTTTTTTTTTTTCAACAGCATTCGGTTGAACTGTGTACGTGTGGTTGTGGGAGTGGGTGCACATGTGTGAGTAAGCAAGTGTGTATGTGGTGAATATGGCATAGCTTGTCTACCTGCACTCAATTCATTTGTAATTGATTTTTTTTTTTTCTAATTGTTTGTATTTGCTTGTTTTCTGTTGTTTTTGTTTGTTTTTCAACTGTAATTATGTATATATTGTGAAGCACATTGAGTCTGCCTTGTGCATGAAATGCGCTCTATAAATAAAGTTGAATTGAATTAAATTGAATAATAACTTAAAGATGAAAAACTGTTAGCTAACTAGTTTGGTCAGCTGTTACAGAGCTGCACAATAACCAGGGCGGATGCTATTATAGTGGAACAAATAACACAATTAATAACATAAATAACATGCCATTTAGACCAAAAATATAGTGACGTGTGTCTAAAATATTAACCTAATAATAACCTCTGCTGTCAGTTAACAAATAGCCCAGCAACTGAACCTGAAACAGCTAAAGCTAACTGCTAGTTAGCATCAGGTCATCCTGGATAACTAGCTTAGCCCAATGTCACGACAAGTCATAATGGGGTTTTTCAGAGAAAACTAACACCGTGCATATACTGAGACATTACACTATATTAAGTCTGTGGCCAAAAATAATAACCCATACATTTAAAATGGTCAAACAATGACGTTAATGGCTACAAAGCTAGCGTCGTTAGCTAAACTCTAGGTAGCAACAGCTAGCAAAATAAACCGAGGATGCTAACCTAAGCTAGCTGCGCTAACCTAAGCTAGCTGCGCTAACCTAAGCTAGCTGCGCTAACCTAAGCTAGCTGCGCTAACATAGCTTCGCATCCGTGTGATAACAACCGTAACACAGACAACAACATCTACAATCACATAATTTAACAAATCATATAATTAAGACTTTTTAAAACACATTTTTCTGATAATGAATAATGGTATAAAACCTCTGTGTAGGTACTCACCCGGTCTCTGTGCTGTGTGAACAGCTGACTGACTACAACAAGGTTTATCATGTGACTGTCACATGAACCTCAGTCTGACCAGCAGGAGGGAAGTTTTTACCTTTGCATCAGAAATGAGCTTCATCTGAATGCCTTAGTAGAAAAATACATACGTTTCTCACCTATACTGCCCTACAAAGCCTAACTGCAGTAAGGGGTAAAACTGAGAAAAGCTGCTTTAAGGTATTCTAACTGGCAAGCCAATAGGTTATAGGTTGGTCAGTGATATGACACTTATTTCTACATGTATTGATGATGTTATTTTTATGCTAAAAAATCATGACAATTTATTTGACCGTTAACCCCAAAAATGTCGTTACTGCACTGGTTTTGCATAACTATTAGAACCTTTTACAGCAATGCAAAACCAGAGTGCACTAACTACAATGTTGTTGTCTTCTTTCAGCTTTTATATTTTGTTTTCAGTGAAGAAACATTTTCAAATTGATTTTTTTATAAGTGTATTTAAAAGTGTTTAACAACTCTATTCAAATATTTGTGTATTTAAGACTTAATATTATAAAGAAATGTTATATTTTAATCTTAATATAATTTTATCTCACTTTTTTACTTAATGACTTAATAATTTCCCTATCAAATGAACTTATAATTTCTATTACTCTTGTCTTCACTATTCAACACAATGAAGAATTACAAGGCTACACTGCTTTTGTTTTATGTTTAAATGAGTATATATATACTGCAATTTTATATCATTATTTCTCTGAAATAAAGAAAAATTGAAATCTAAAACTTTGTCACAAGATAAAACTGACATCAAGGAGTTCATTTTTAAATATAACTCAATTTTGACCAAAAATGTAGTTACTGCAGTTAGGCTTTGTAGGGCAGTATACAGAAGATATAAAGACACCAGCAGTTCCTGTAAATGTCATATTTGTATGAAAAGTGAGCATACAGATACCAGTCATTAAGTAAGTACATGTCACCTGTTAGAGGGATGCACTGTGTGAGAATTTTTATATTTTTATGGAAAATTATAGAATTATTATGTGTTATGGAAACATTATTAATAATAACATACAGTAGAAGTATAATTTCATAAGCTATTTTTTTTCTTTATTTTTTTTAGTTTTGTGGTCATCTGTGTCTTTTATTTCTTTTATTTCTTTTACTACTTTTAACTATGTCTTTTATTTTATTTTACTATGTTTTTCTGTTTGATTGTATTGTTTCATTTATGGCATCATTTTAGATTTATACACTTATTATTTATTGCAGATTGGTATATGGAATTGTTTGTTTTATTGTTGATTTTATGTACAGCACTTTGGAGACGTTTGTGTTGTTTAAATGTGCTATACAAATAAAGGGGGATTGGGATTGGATTTTACAAATATTGCTGCAACATCCATTGTCTTTAAGCATACCCAGTAGTGGACAAAGTATTTAGATATTTTACTTAAGTAAGAAGCAAAATTGAAATTTTGAATTGACTTTAATGGCTTTATATGCTGCTGAGGAGCTTGCGAATCCCTCCGAAGTCAGAGTAACGGGAGAAAACAATATGTAAGAAAGGGAGGAAAAAGTGAAAATCATTAGAATTAAATAACTGCATCTAAATCTCTCCATCTGAATCATTCACTGACTCTTCTGCCTTGTTGTATTATTAATAGACTTGCCCCAAAACCTAAACAGGAAAATGTGGGGGCTAAAATACAAAATTAAAACACTAAAGGGACTGTCTTTGCCCCTTCTGCCGGAGCACGGACTGTAAACAGCCACTAAAAGATGTCCACCACATGTGACTCCGGCCAATCAATGCCAATCAGCTGTGTTATCAGTTGAAGTTGGACTTTAACTTTGTGGCTTTGTCAGGATGACAGAGAGCTGTTGATTGCTCACACCGAAGGGCTTTGATCAGTGTTTATCCTTGTGAGTGTGTAATGAGGGTCACAACCAAGTGTAAGTGCAACACTGGAACCCTGCATAGTGTGCATCTGTATTAATGGTGCTGCATGTACATTGGCACCATATGTTTCCTCTTTAAAGTCCACTTACAAGTGTGTTTTAATCCATTTAATAACATGAGAGTTCATTTCAGAGCATATACAATCACAAATGAATCCACGTCTGTCACTATAGTCTTCTTCTCCGTCCATCTCCCTCAGACACTAAGACCTCCTGGCTTAATCTGGCCTAAGCTGGTGAGACGCAGTAAAGCACAGAGGAATCAGGATTGCATCCAGTGGGGACATTGTCCTAATCCCCTTCTGCCCTCTCCTTTGTAAACACTCTTCACTCCGTCAGGGTCACTGATGCCTTCTCTCTCTCTCTCTCTCCCTCTCTCTATCTGTCACAATGTGCTTCAGAACAGACGCCGCAAAAACATAAGAGGAAAGGAGCAAGGACTGTGGATTTCTTATGATCTCAGAGAGAGAGACTCGTGCCTCACATGGTGAGTGAGGCCTCGTGGTCGGAGCATGCTATGTGCTAGAGAGGTGAGGCAGTGGGAGATCAGGCCCAGGTCTGCTCTGCGGGGGATCAGGCGCACCAGGGCCCTTATGTGGCGGCGGATACGAAGGCTGGTCCGGGCCTGCCGGCACGGTGTGGGATACCCAGTCAACTATAATGACCCGGTCCCAGAGGAACAGGAGATGGTGTGCCTTGAGGTATGAGCATGTTTGAGTCCCAACCCCCAAATATAATCATTAACCCTATAAAGCCAAGTGTATCATATTTGATACATATGTTTTTAAGACCTATACATCATCAGTGTGATATTTTTTTTTTCTGAAAAATCTGATGAATACATGAATTGTTGATTAAAAAAACTGAGCAACAAATTTCAAAAAAATACCAGATGTAACAAAAATGATTTGCTGGTTCCACTGGTGGATCTGTCATTACTGCGTGAAAACTTCATATCAGCAGATGTATGATGTTGTTTTATATGGAAAAAAATATTTTGTATGTTTGAGGAAAATGTTAAAAGGAAAGTCAAAGTTTTATTTGGTTAAAAATATTAGGTTTTATGTGATGATGTTAGTTCAAGAAAAGCAAATTGTGAGCAACAAATTGCACAAAAAGACCTGATGTATCAAATATGATCCAAATTAAATTCATATATGAAAATTGATATTGAATTTAAAAAAATGTTAGCCGGTTCAACAAACACTCCAGTTTTGAAAATTTTGAATTTTCTGGCAATTATTTCACAGTTCAGGCTTTATAAGGTTAAGATTGTCAAAATTATTGTCAGCCATGTGTTTGAAACATTATGATATCCACATCCAATAGTATCTAAAGTACCAAAGCTGTAAAAATAGAACCCAAAGCAGCACATGAGGGAGAAAATAACCTGTGTGTTGGTATGTGTTCAGTTACTTTTTCTGAGTGTAGGCTGTTAATTAAAAATAATCGTATTTTGTCTGCAAAGGACTTTTTTGTTATGGAAAGAGGTATAAATTGTCTTTTTTAAATCATATTAAAGTTTGAAATTCTGGTATTGTGACAACCTTAATAAGCATTACTGTTTTTATATCCTATTATCATAAACACACCACTGAATATTACTTTTGGAGGTAATTTTCATGAAAGTCACCAACCAGTCCAGTAACTACAGCTGTAGTAGAGGTGTTCAGATATGTCATTATCTGTATCTGTATTTGTTCAAACAACAAATTATCTGTCTCTGTATTTGTATTGACAGACAGGAAATGGGCGTGGTTTATACCATGAACCACGTTAAATTACGCAAATATTGTATTTTCAAACCAAATATTAATTGGCAACACATTACTAATGCCTTCAAAGCATCAGATTGATTTAATATTGGCACTAAATAAGTATATTTACAAATCATCATCACCATGGTTTTCTTGATAATGATTTTGGTTATTATCAAGAAAACCATGGAAAATGTCTAGACATCAGCTCTTAAATTAAACTCTTATCAGATATTTTTGTCGTTATCATTATATTTGTCCAAACAAATGTACCTGTAGTTGTACCAGGCACTAAAATGAACAAGAAAGCAAGGAGAAAACAAGGGTGGTCTAATAATTTTTTCCATGACTGTATCTGTAATAATGAATAACAGATTCAGGTACGTCTCTAAGCAATGTCTTTGAATACATATTTCAGAAATGTTTTGAGTCACAGCACGCTTATCAGTGTGTTGCTTGTTAGTTGTTGCACAATTGGCAACCGTAAATAACAAAATAAGTCAGTCAGTGAAAATGTTCTGTAAAATGTATTCATTTTGAAGGCCCAATAAATGTATGAGGTTCAGAGTAGCAATATGTCTCCTCACTTCTATCAAATTATCTTTGTTGCTTATTATTATTAATCTCTGCAGTAAATGAAGCAAACCTCATACTGTTTGTTGTTGTTGTTGTATTTAGATAGTTCCTGTCTGAGTGTCAGTGGCCCTGGGTGCTTCTTGCTAAAATTCTATTTAGGGAAATGCTTCCTGTCTGAACGAGGCCTAAGAAGATTAAAAGAAGATGTTGTGTCTTTAAATAGTGTGATACCAGTCATTGGTAATCTATATTAAGTTGAGCAGTCAGTCACACACAGACAGTCAGTCAGTCAGTCAGTCAAAATACGTGACAGCCAGTAATAACATCCTAATGCATTCAGTCATTTCTAATGTCTAATGAAATGTGATTTTGTTTGGCAACAGAATCATTCCTGGGATTGGGATAAATAAAGATTTCCGATTACTATCCGTAGCAAGGAGAGCTGTTTATATTCACAGAGGGGACGGGGTTGAAAGAGAGGCACAGAACTGAGTGGGAGGACAGGAAAAGAGAGGTGTTCAGTGTGTTCACATCATTACATAAACATTACACAAATGCGTTTCTTGGCCAGGTGTCCAGGGGCAGAGCTCGTTCCTGTTCTTGTTGAACTACTGGCAAAATATTTTGCATCATGACTGCAACTCAACAGCAGTTAGAATATCTAAAACATGTAGCATTTTAGTAGCTGAATGGTTACAGAGCATGCCACGATGCCTTAAAGCAAAGGTTCACTTCTGGCTTTGGAAAATTTGTTGAAGTACAGTACAGGCCAAAAGTTTGGACACACCTTCTCATTCAATGCGTTTTTCTTTATTTTCATGACTATTAACATTGTGGATTCATCAAAACTATTAATGAACACATGTGGAATTATGTACTTAACAAAAAAGTGTGAAATAACTGAAAACATGTCTTATATTCTAGTAAGCAAAGGGTGGTTACTTTGAGGAATCTAAAATACAAGACATGTTTTCAGTTATTTCACACTTTTTTGTTAAGTACATAATTCCATATGTGTTCATTCATAGTTTTGATGCCTTCAGTGAGAATCTACAATGTAAATAGTCATCTTTTCAAATATGTTGTGGCATTTTTATAGAGTGCTTGGCGGCCTTATCAGTGCAGGAGTCACTAGGGCTGACTCCTGTTGATGCATTATTATTATTGTATTGTTGTTGCATATTTGAAATAAATCATTCAAATCAAATCAAATCATGAAAATAAAGAAAACGCATTGAATGAGAAGGTGTGTGTCCAAACTTTTGGCCTGTACTGTAGGTCTACCTGCAGGTGCAGTGTGGTTAAGTTTAGGCACAAAAACTACTTGGTTAGATTTAGGAAATGATCATGGTTTGGTTTAGAATGAGCGTGTTAATCATGGAAGTTATCTTTGGGGGTGTATCGTGTAGTGAAGTGGGTGTGTCATGTTGCCTCTTAGACTGCAGAATAACTCTCTATCCCAGGCATGGTCTCTGTCTTTGCAAAAATGCCACAAAAGCAAGCAGTCGGGTGTGTAGTAGCAGCTATTTCATCTTGGAACTGCTGTCCTCTGAGATTAAGAACGATATACTGACTGTCAGATATTGGGTCGATACTGACTCAAATAAATGGATCAGGTGTTGGTGACGACGGGATTGATCTATTGTTTTCTGTACTATATATTGTACATTATATACTGGAATTTTGATTCCATTGAAGTTTTGACCTGATGCTGCAGTTAAAGCATCTATGCTTGAACTGTAATCCCTGTTAATTTAGAAGATTTTTACCAAGTTGCTGGTGCATTAATTTATATTTTGACAATAGATAAAGTTGGGAAAGCAGTCTAGTGTGATGTGGCCTTATAAAAGAATATTTCAAGTCACTTCTACACTGCCAGCTCATTAATTTAACAGCCCACAACCAAAGAGGTGATATTGGTATCGGGACTGAAAAAGTTGCATCCCTATATACATGGTCAGCATGTAAGACCTCTGGGCCACCAGCATGCCCTGACCTGTCTTTACTTTCAGAACAGCTGGGATTGAATTTACACTAAATCACACATTTTATTGATTACCACACAGAAAAAAAACAGCATGTAACAAAAAATGTACCAACTTGCCCCTTTAGACCGATACCTACTGCCAAATACTGCAGGAAGGAAAGCTGGCTGTGCAATAAATGACACAAGCCAAAGCCTAATTAAGTTTCAATTGTAATTTTGTGACCTTTATGATGCAGTTAATTTGTTATTATGGAGTCCAAACAATTATAGAAATTATAATTGGCATGCCCTGATAAAGATCACGACTCTTAACATTCATTTTAGAGTCTTTGTCAGTAGAGGGAAAAGAGAGGGTTTCCCTCCATTTAGTGACTATTGATGGGCTCCTGCACATTTTAATCATAGAGCTGTATTGTCACTGTGTGCATGTTATTGGAATCCTTCTACAACTGTGTACTGCACATGCTGTATGAACAAAACACTTTAATCTTGACTCAGCTGAAGAGCAGCATTTTGCACTCAGCTACTTGTACTATTGTTAATATGTTGGTTGGTGGCAACTTTGCAAAACTAGCGTTGCAAAATTGTACATATTTTTCTCGCAAGCCAATCAGAGCAGACCGGGCTATTTAGGAGGAGGGCTGGAAGAGGCACATTTCAGGCAAAGTGTGAAAACATATATGTTCAGACAGACAGAAAGTGAAAAAAATAAATTGTCTTTCAAAAATGTTTTATATTAAAGCATGTAAACATGTTCTGGTAAAAACCCTGGGTTGCAACAACAAATACTAATAATCCTGACCAAAAACAAACAATCAAACAAATAAATCACCTGACAAAACATTTGTTCTCAAGCCAAAACACAAGAGAGAATCTAATTTCAGTCAGACTTGAAAAATGGATTACGATAGAAATGGATAGAATCACCGCAAGATACTGTGTGTGCACAAAATGTTCCTCCTGCAAGGCCCTTAAATGTCTATAAATGAGCCTGACAGAACTAACTGGTGGTGGTCATTTGGACAATCAGTTTGCATGGAGACATATCGCCTGGAGTTAAAAAAAAAAACAACCAAAAGAACAGACGACTATGTAACTCGATTACAAGGATTAAGACGCTGATTGCCTTTTATTAAATTGAGCCTGACATTTACAGTACAAAGCACAACTTGATGAACACACCTGGGGGAAATTCATTAGAGGAATTATGTCAGCAGGAAATAAAAATCAAACAGAGAGAAATTATGTTCCCTATATTCTGTTACTGTGATTAGACGACTCATCTTCACCTTCAAAATGATCCGCAGATACTGTGCATGATTTCTGGAGGTGTTAACCACACTCCCTCTCCAGTGCCTATCTGCATGCTGAGCTCCAGTGATTGAATCTACACTTAATTCTATCTTCCTCAAAGCTTCACAATGCTTTGAATCCCCTCAATCAGACACTGAAACAACTTTATTCATCCCGTCCCCCAGCTCTGGCGTCCTATTCTTCCGTGTGACCTTGCGTGTTTAGACAGACTCCCTCCTCCACTTGGCATTGTGCCCTCAGAGGGAAAAGTCTGTGTCAAAACCACAGCAGCATAAAGTATCATTTGTCGCTCGCGTATGTATGTATCAATCTCTCGTGGCTATTTGTGGGTCTATGTTGCATAACATGAACACAGGGGAAGGTGTTAAATGAAGTGTTGTGGAGAAAGTCACATGTTCGTATCTCTAGAGGGGAATAAAGATGTGTGGATGCTCCGGGCACGGCCCAGTTCAGCACAGTAATGAATCTGGACAGGAAATATCCTTTCTCTATTCCTTTTTGACAACAGAACAGATGAATGCCTGATCCTTAAGAGGCAGTATCATAGAACAGCACCAGGTCTGTGCCGACACTAAGAACAGTTCTCCACTCAGGTTTGTATCAGAGGCGCTCACATTTTGCAGCACAATGTCAAATGGGTGTCATTAATTTCCATAACATCTTGACTAACAATGTGACCCAGGCTGCACAGATGTGTTGCTGTAAATTAAGCACATAATTAGATAAAATACAGTATGCTGTACTTAACATTTGCAGAATAGGCAGAGTGCCATCTGGTGTTTGTGCAAAGCAAAACATGATGTGCACCTAAAAGCAATGCATTAATAAGGGCATGTAATAGATTGCATTGAAATGGATGTATGGAAATAAACTATCTCTCTCTGTACTTGATTCTGCATCAAATAGATGCAGAATAATAGTCATACAAGCATGTAAAATATCAAGAGTCCTATTAACGAGATCATATCTTGCAAACATAGCTGTGCATTCCACTATTTTATATCACCATCAAGGCTGTATGAGTCAGCCAGTGCTTTACTATCATGTGCATGGAGTGCTGCAGTGTTACCTACCTTCAGATGGCAGTGTTGTCTTCTACATCATCGCTGGTTACAGACCTGTTCTGTAGATTACAATGCGCACAGGAGCCTGGCATTCATCTGTAAAAGAGTTAGACTAATTAACTAAATGCTCATATGCAATGTGTAGAGTGTGCCTGGGAGAGGCAACCTATGATTTAATTTGAAGTTTATTTAACAAGGACAATATAGACACATTGTTGCACAGGGACAAGCAATGTAACAGATGTATTGTCAATTAACTACTAACTAAATTGCAGTTGCTGTCCCATAGTACTCTTTTAAATTCTGCTTTAAAATAGGAAGCTACAGATTCACAATAAACAGAACAAGTTAAAAAAGAAAAAATCACTGTGCATGTGTATATGCATGCGTGTATGTATTGTGCATGGCTGTGTATGCATTGACATAAAGGTTGTGTGTATTTGACCGAATCATCCTTTGGCCTATTTTATCAGCTGATATTGGCCTATCACAGTATTGATTGGTGTCTGTGTATATGTTGTCTGATATATGGCCATATAACATTTTCTTTTACCATTTTACAGAATTTTTTTACAGAATATAATGCAGAAAATAAAGCTTTGGGGGGGATTTAGAAATGGTGTTAGCTATGTATTTAATTGTAATTTATTATTACGTAATATTTATTCAAAATGGTCAGCAATTGAATAATACTGAACATGCATTACTATTAGCTATATATTTTATTTTTTTATGTATTCTGTATTTAAATAGTCAGCAGTTAACAAATGCTACACATACATTACTATTATCTATTTATTGTATTTGTATTTATATGGTCAGCAATTGACTGACGTACAATATTATTAGCTATTTATTTTATTTTTATTTATAATTTTTTTCAGATTTAATTAAATTAGTTGAAAACTCATAACCAAAATAAGTGGTTGACAATATAATATATTTTATGCGTAATGTCTAATGATTTTGGATGTTTTTTTAAAAATATGAAATAATGAAATATAATTTCCTTTAGAAAGCAGTACCCTTGCATAATCATATCAGTGCACAATCTACATAGAAAAATATCGTTATATCGTTAGCCAGTAAATTTCTTCTGCATAAAATTGGTAAGTCTCACAAATCCCATATTGGTTGGGCAATGTAGTGTAGTGCAGTGTGTATGCAATGTATGCAATATGTGAGCAAACATGTATGTGACAAGAGGATTAAAAAACGAGTGTTATTTAAAAAAAAAAAAAGAAAGCAGTCCGTTGCTCTTGATGGATGGATCAGTGAAGAATGAAGGGTCAGTTAACTCACAGTATAATTGTGAGACTAAACTTCACAACATGATGTAACCTTGTCAAAGTCATGCTATCCTTCACAGAGGTTTAGTTAAAACAGAAGAGCTGCAGTCTATCAGCTTCAGGCTGTTTCAGCACCACAGACAGCGACCTCAGTACCACGCTCACTGGCAAATGGCATGTGGCAAATAAATGATATTTTTCTTGGTAATATTTCTGTATATACAGCTATAATGAAACAAAATTTTAAGCGAAGTTAATGGGTATTTTTTTCTGCTGGTGCGTGAGTTTGCAGGGCCCCCTTTCTCTATTATAAACTGAAATCACGCAGCCATTATTAGTTGAATTTTGCGTTTCTCGTGTCCCTCGCGTACAAGGCAAGGTAAAGGACCTGCACTGTAAAAACCTGTGCCATACTGTCGGGCTTTACACTCTTCACTGGGCTACTACGAGCTGGTGAGAAGACGCATGCGTACTGACTTGAAGCAGCCGGTCGGGGGGAAAAAAGCCTTATGTGCCATCGGATGTAATCAAGGCAAAGAATTACCTCTTCTCGCTGTGCATACATGGTGAAATTGTAAGTACTGGTAGCAAACCGATGTATCATTGCACGGACATTTCGTGAGCGGAGCATTTGAGGCCGTTTCCCGGTATTTTAAATGGCATGTCACTATCTTGCTGTACAGTGGGGGCTTTTAACAAATCTAGGCAGTGTCTTTTCGGTGGTTGTCCAGGGCGAAGAAGCTCAACGGTTCTTCATGGTGGCACTTTCCATTGATGTGTTGAGTTGCTAATGCAATGCTTTCTGCTGATAAAATCGCTCACACAGGAACTGTTACATCCCCAGTGTCGTTCACGTTTCTGCTACGGTAAGATTGGAAAAGAATAGCGCTTTATTTGCTGTTATCATGATTTATCCTTTGAATGGATACGACCACCCCCACCCCCCATTTCATCGTCTATAGTCAAGCCATACTGCAATTGTGTCAGCTTTGAAGTACCCGACACCTAACGCGTAAAATATGCCATTTGGCAAGACGCACGAAAATCTGCAGCTGAAGCCTGCTCTGAATGTGAGTGAAAACCGCGCGCGGATCCATTTTAGAAATGACCAAATGGTATTGTATTCACTGAAAGGCTGTGATAGAGCGATGCTGCGGTTATAGATTTGCAAGCTGCGCCTTCGGGCCCCCCTCCCATGTACCAAATCTCCTGACATTTTTTTTTTTAAAGCAGCGTTTTCTTGTGTCAGGTAGCAGCCGGATGATGCCGTGTGTTGGAAGCGACAGCTTTGTTACATAAATGATCTGACAGGATTTGGCAGCGTCTGACCTGGTGATGACACATTTGTTAAAATCAAGACAAGAAGTCGTTCTGTGAGCATAGCCTGTCTGTCTGTATGTATAGGCCTACAAACCTTATGGGCTGTTAAATACTAGAGAGCTATAGTCAGAATTATAACACTGTATATCCCCATGGGCATGTTAATGTCGCCTAAAGGTGCGTGACAAAGTGTCACTTGATAAGCAGAAATAAAAATAAAAAAAAGGACAAATATTTAAATGATTTTTTTAATGTGTATTTAATTTATTGCTCCACTTGGGCCCAGAGAGCGTTTCAAATCCTTTAATGCACTGCTTTTACACTCAGGCTTTTTCACAAATGGGATGTTTGAAAATTTGGATTATGCACATTGAGCCGATGATCAAGAATCCATCCCTTTTTCACATGCAGTGTGTAAGGGAACATACAGGCAGTTTGAGATTAAAGAGACTGGAATGTGCTTGGTGGGTGCAAATTTGGCAGCAGGAAAAAACAAAATCAGCAGATTATTCTTCCATACTTTCTCCCTGACTAGAGCAAACAGCATTCCTTTACAGTGTGACCTCTGGGCATGCCAGCACATGCTCATGCCAGGGAGCATCAGCAGAACTGCACTCCCTGCACACATAACAAATAGATAGGCGCCAACTGGTGAGTGGTAAATGAAGTAAATGTAATTAACCGAGTGAAAGTGATCAAAGTGCTGGTAAAATGGAAACACTGCTATCCTTATCATCTGTAATATATTGGCTCTGATTTGTATCATACAGATCCACTGCAGCTCAAGGGATTTTCCTAACCACAAAATAAAAAATTTCAGTTAAATACTATTGCTGACATCTAAAATTCAGTGCCTCTCCTCTGTCTGTAGCCCATGGGATCAGAGCGGATGGAGATGCGAAAGAGGCAGATGTCGGTGCAGCAGGAGTCGGCAGCGGGGGGAACTGCACCGGCCCAGCAGGGCCAGCCGGGCCAGGCCAACCCACGGGGCTCAAATGCATGTTGCTTCTGCTGGTGCTGCTGCTGTAGCTGTTCCTGGTAGGTCTCCCCCACCCGAGAACTCGCTCGTTGTGGCCCAGCATGGCCGACATTATTGCACGCAGGACAGCACAGCCTGAGCTGCTGTGTCTCAGCAGCAGGCTCCGGCTTGTGTCTTATGTTTGTGATTTTGCATGTGATCTGTGGACACAGAGATCTGTTGTCCTGCAGCAGGCTTATTCCAATGTAAAGCCTGAACATCAGTTAGTTAGTTAGTCATTTCTACTGAGAATGTGAGAAATATCTTCAGTTCAGTGAGCTTAGTGTGGATAGAAATCAGACACATTAACAAGGCAACACTGATTCAGACAAACACATAATCAAAGACACTACAACCCCGATTCCAAAAAGGTTTTAAAACATGTAAGTAGAGTTGTTAAACAAATATAAGCAATCTTAAACATCCAGCTATTACATAATGTTCAGACATGATCTGAAGATTAAGATTCAGTTTTGCGCACACACACTGGCACAGTGAGCAGTGAATTTGCAACAGCAGACTGCAGAAGTCCATAGCAAGTATTTATATCATGCTCAATCTTTATGAACATTTTCATTTTTCTGCAGATTATATTTTCGGTTATTCAACTAATCATTTAGGTTATACAATGTCAGAAAAATTGCATTCCACGGCATTTTCAAAGACTCGTGGTGACTTTTTTTGTCAGACCAATGGCCTAAAACCTAAGGACATAAGGTATATATTATAAGGATATAAGACAGGAAATATTTCTATTTAACTATCCGGGACCAGCAAAATTTGGGCATTTTTGCTTAAAAAATAAGGATGGCTATTAGTCAATTGTCAAAACAGCTGCTGATTAATTTTTCCCAATCAGCTTATCATTTAGTTGACTGATAATTTCAGCTCTACACATGCAATTTTAAGGCAAATAACAACTGATGGTGCAAATACAATGTTTATATTAATCTGTAATATTTATGCCCTATATTTACAGTAAAATCAATAAAATGTAACACATTAATAAACTAGAAGGGCTCTTGGGCCGTGTTAACATTTCACCAATGACGTAAAAATGTCACAGTTAGGAACTAGTTTCTTACGATTATTTCAACACCACATTAATGCAGCATAGACGTCCTATCTCACAATGTTAACCAAAGTAAAAAAATGATTTGTGTGTTCGCACCATGATTCAGATCTGCTACACAAATGTATTGGGCCTTCCTCAAAGTATCATGATAATCCGGCCAATAGCTTTTCCATAATCTGGCTGACAAACAGACAAACAAGCCCAACCCTTTAAGAAAAATTTTAGGATACGTAATTCATAATCACCTTGTCCTTCTCACTATTAGGAATGAAGACCGGGATGAAAGGAACCGAAAGCCTTCTTATGACGTCAAGGAAGGGACCGCGGAAGACTGGTCAGTTGATTTCACTGCACAAAATCAACTAAACATATTTGTGAAACTAAATGTTGAAATAATTTACGGCCATCTTGTCCTCTCTGCAGCCCCAAGCCCACGCTGGAGGAGGTGCGCTCGTGGGGGCAGTCGTTTGACAAGCTAATGTGTTGCCCAGCGGGGAGGAACTCCTTCAGACAGTTTCTTCGCACCGAGTTCAGCGAGGAGAACATGCTCTTCTGGTTAGCCTGCGAGGACTTCAGCAAAGACACCAATAAGACTACAGTAGAGGAGAGGGCTCGGGTCATCTATGAGGACTACATCTCCATTCTCTCACCTAAAGAGGTCTGAAACCTCCTGATTTCATTGTGTTTTTAAAAAATGGGTAACACTTTACAATAACCATCATTTATAGATGGTAAATAGACCATTTATAAATGGTAAACAGATAGTTTATTAATGTTTAATCATCATTTATAAACCATATATAGGTATATATGTATATATGTTGAACTATAATTTATAAATGCCAAATAGATTTCTTTACCATAAACAAACATAATCATTACTTTATTAATAGCTTTACACTCATTATAACATTTTTAACACCATATTAAGTATGTAAATGATTTCAAAATGATTCGTATACCTTTAAGAAATTGCTTGAAAACATTTAAAGATTAAATATGAATAGAATTTTGTAAATGGTTAATAATAATTGGTTTATAAACCATCTATAAACATTACTTAGATGGTTATTGTAAAGTGTTACCAAAAAATGTGTTGATTTCAAGGGTGAACTTCATGATATTTGACAAATGTTCATTTCATCTCATCTTATTCTCACTCATGTTCAAGGAATAGTTTGGTGTTTTGGGAAATGTGCTTATTAGTTTTCTTACAAAGAATTCAATTCTTTTCCAAATAGGCGCTGGCTTTACTTGACTGGGACTGACTTAGCTTTGTGGGGACTTGCATCTCCAATACAACAGGGCGACACGTCGAGGTGTCTGTAACTGACGAAGCGATTGTCTTGAGTTGATGCTTTTTAAATGCTGAAGTATGAGGAAGTATCTACTATATCTGGCAATAGCAGTGGAGGCAATTTAAACACGCTGCTGAATCATCACTAAATGGTAACTCTGAATTGCTGAATTGAATGATGATGGAGAGCAGGGATGGGCAACTTAAATGCTGGAGTGGGCCACAATTTTTCATCAACACTACCACAGGGCCACATATAGGACCGTGCACGTAACCAGATATGATGAAACTGCAATTTTAAATATGTTTACAGTGCAGTAACTTAACATATTTCATGCTCAAATGCATGTTTAACAGTATAAATAGGAATACAAAAGGTTTGAAGCAAATAAAAAATAACCACTTACTGTGATTTCTGCAGACCGACATTAATGCAAGAAGTAATTTTGTGCATTTTTACACTGCACTTTTAAGATTTCATGCTCAAATGCATGTAGTTGTACTGAGGGCCACTTCAAGTGAGGGTGCGGGCCGTATGCGGCCCCCGGGCCTCCAGTTGCCCATCCCTGATGTAGAGGAGGCAGCCGCATGTGCTTTGGCTCCACTGATTGTCCATCTCGGTGTGTGGTTTGACTCCAAAAGTGCCAACTGAAAAAAGGTAAATGTGGTCAGATGGTTAGCTTAGCTTAGCACAAAGCCTGGACACATCTTGCCTGACTCTGTCTAGAGGTAGCAAACCTACCAGCACCTCGAAACTCACTAATTAACATGTATCTTGTTTGTTTAATCTGTATAAAAATCAAAATGTCAGAATTATACTTGGGGTTATTTCCTAGAATATTTCTGGGCTCTGAGCAGTTGCAGATTACTGGAAGTTACTTGTCCCAGCCCAGAAACAGTTCAGCACATAGCCCTCCCATAAAACATCAAATTGACATTTTTACACTTTATTTTTTATTCATATTACTCAAACGAGGTACAAATTGCTAATAAATGAGCTTTAGAGGTGCTGGCTGGTGGATTTGGCTACCTTTCTCCATTTCCAGTCTTGGTACTGAGCTAAGCTAACTGGCTGCTGGTGGTAGCTTTATATTTACTATGTAGACAGGAGAGAGATATCAAATTTAAGCTATTTATTAATTTATTCAAGCGCCCCCCACTGGTGACTGGAGATCAACTCGTCCTTATACCTAAGCCTAATGGTGTGGGCAACAAAACTACTTGGTTGGGTTTAGGAGAAGATCATGATTTGGGTTCAAATAAGTAATTCTTCTCTTCCATATGTAAGTAAATTACATAATGTCACATGTGATAGTAAATAACATTGTTACGTAATTTAGTTTAAGTTAAAATAATTCAATGTTGATTTTTAGTTTAGATTTTTCAACGGCTTCATCGCTCCCTTTGTCGCTCTTTATACTATGATATTACGTCACCTGAAGTCCTTCGATGCTTCCTGTCAGAAGTGCTATGACCACAGAAGTTGCAGCACACAAAGATGTTAACAACACCACAGGTCGTCCTGCTTGTAGGACCTCTGGTGTTGTTGTTTTTTTTGGACAGTCTTCCATTTTGTCCTTAAACTCTCTCCATAAGAAAACAAACAACATTCGATCTGCAGGATCTTTTGAAGTTTTTAAATCCTCCTTAAAAACACACTTTTTGTCCCTGGCTTTTAATCAAGTTTAAGTGGACATCTTGCAAAAACATTAAAATAAAATTTTAATTTATTTTATTATATTTTTAATTAATTTTATTCTATTGTTGCACTGTGTTTATGTACTTTAGTTTTTTAGTTTTTACCGTATTTCCTGCAACTGTGTACAGTTATCTGTACAGCACTTTGGTCAACCCCGGTTGTTTTAAATGTGCTCTATAACTAAAGTTTGACTTGACTTGACTTGACAAATAATAAGCTTATATCTCAAAATGTCAACCTTTTCCTTTAAGAGACAGTTTGTCATGTGCACACGCTGTTCTTCCTAATTTTCACCCTGTTCTTGACTCCCAGGTGAGCCTTGACTCCCGTGTGCGTGAGTCGATCAACAGGAACATGCAGGAGCCCAACTTGCACACTTTCGACGATGCCCAGCTGCAGATCTACACACTAATGCAAAGAGACTCGTATCCCCGCTACATGAACTCCGCAGACTACAAAAACCTGCTCAACACTCTGTCAGAGCAGTCCCCCGAATCTTAGGGTGGTGATGACCTGTGATATTTTAACTCTCTTTATCCCCCCCCCCTTCCCCCCTCCTCCCTCCAAATCCGTATTCCCTTTTTTAAATTTTCTTTATATGTTCAGTGTAGGATTACATGAACTGGGCCTCGGGCCTGGCCCCTCCCAGGGATCTCAGCGCTATTGTGATCTGCACCTGACCGAAGACACTCAGGTCTCAAAATCTCCCGAGGGCTCGACATCACAAGTACTGCTACAGATCAACATAGCAAAACACTCCAAAGGAATATGAATACATTTTGTTTCTGTTTTCTTTCTTTTGATAGAAATAATCTATTTTATTTGTGTTCAGAGTTTTTTATGGTCCGTTGTTTTTTTGTATGATTGTTTGGGGGGAAAATGATTCCTACTGTAGACTATATATATTTATGAGTTTGTAAATAGTAAAAATGGAATTGTGGGTATTTTATGTAGAAACGCCTGGTTCTATTTACTGCGTATGAAAATCAAAGCTCAAGTCAAAGGCTACGTGTTAGCTCTACTTGCAGGCAGCTTTGTGGGGTACTGTATGATTTACCTTGGTTTAACCCTGTTTTGTTACCTAAACCTCACACTTTGGTACTTGTGACAGCGACTTGGCAACTCCAGTTAGTGTAGAAACTGTGCATGATCGAAACGGAGAGTGACGATAGCTAATGTCACGGTGTGCAATTTGTTTCCTCAAGAAACTCAAATCAATGGCCGACGGGAATTTTAACTTTCTTTACTAAATCTTTACCAGAGAAGATTGCCTATGAAAGACTGAGGTTTTTTTTTTTTACTAATATGTAACTAAATGCACAGCTCATAGGTTTAATATAGTTTTACCAGTGTGACATAAGAACCCAAGTAATTCTATTTATCAGATAAAATATTTATTTTTTATTTTATTTATTGATATCTATTGCCAATATAGAAAAAAAGTATATTTAAATCCTAGTGGAGTCAACTTTACCTTTAGGTCATTGTCAGAAAATGTAGAAATGTGGGTTTATTTTATGGGTCCGTAATTTCTTAATTATTTGCGGGGAAAGTAATTTGGTACTAATTTGGGGGAAAAACAATAGTTTTCTTGAAAAAATTACCCAATTTAAACCCAAGTTAATATATATTTATTGTATGTGCGTGATTGGAAACTCAGACAATAATACATTTTGGGAATTTTGCTTGTTTTCTAGTGAGAATTTGATGGAAGGATTCATACCTCTCTCGTATCTGTTGCTAATTGTGAAGCTACAGCCAGTGGCTGGCTACCTTATCTTACCACAAAAACTGGAAACAGGCTGATTTTGTTATTTTGGACAGAGCCAGGCTAGCTGTTTTCCCCTACCAGCACCACGAAAGCTCAATAATTAACAATAATGATATCTTGTGTGTTTTATTCTATCGAGCTGTTTCCCCCGTTTCTAGTCTTTATGCTAAGCTAAGCTAAGCTAAGCTAAACAGCTGCTGGATGTAGCCTGATATTTATTGCACCGATATGAAAGTGGTATTGCTTTTCTTATCTAAGAAAAGTGAATAAGTGTATTTCCCCCAAATAACTGCTTTAATTCCACATTTTTGTCATCTTGTATGTTTGTCCGGAGATTAATTTAACTTTTTTTTTTAAATGTTTAACTGACAATTGTTTGGAATAAATTAATGGAAAGTGTATTAACTTTCTCTATCTTACCAGTAATAAGTACTTAAACACATCGTTATTTTTAAAGATATTCTCAGAATTTACAAGGAAATTACTCATAAATTGAACCATGGGTAAAATAAAGTGTCACCGAAATTTGTGAGATTGGCATTTTTTGACAGCAGGTGGAGTCCTCCGGATATCCTTCAAGATTTTGACCTAAAGGGCCAGTGTGTAGGATTAAACGTTGACACATATCCAATGGGAAACAATTTTAAACACAGCGCCTATTCCAGTACATATTTAAAATTTAAAGAAGTTTTCAAAGCAAATTGTGCCTGCTGGCTCTCAAAAAACAGGTCAGAATGTCAGTTAGTCAGCAACGTATTTAAAAAGAGGCGTTGAGTTCAAGCATTAGAAAAAAAAGACAGAAAAGAAATCTAAAGAAAAGAAAATGTGAACTTGTTGAATTATTGACTCTGTTACTGTGAACTTAGGTTAAAATTAAAAACTGTGAATGATGAGTGTAAATTCATTCATTTAAATTTCTGTGAACTGAACTCTGAGGCTGGATCTGTTGGTAGAAAATGAAATATAATATGTAAACATGTCTTCATTAGTTTAACCTCACTTGAAAGTTAGAGTCGTGCTTTTGTTAGGTTAGAACGACCTTTCACACAGGATTAAGTCTTCTTCCACAGAGTGCCCATGTTTCTACAGTAGCGCAGAATGGACAAACCAAACAATGACTCTAGAGTCTTTTGCATTTTTATTATGTTCAGTTAACTGAAGACCACCGTAGGTTCTCCTACACTCTTGGAAAGGGGGGGAGTGTATTTAGTTAGTTCAGTCTTTAACCTAACTACTAGATGTCACTTAATCCTACACACTGGTCCTTTCAAAATAAAAGCTCACCTGCAATATAAAACTAACTTCAGATTGAAATTGACGCTCGGGTCCGGACAGGTCAGCAGCAACACCAAAGCTACCATGTAAAACTGTGTTCATACGTTAAACGAGAGTGTTTCCATTGACTGAAATTGGAGTTGCCAAGTATTAAATACTTTTATGTGTTCTGATAGTTTTAGTTGAATTACTTTGTTGCCTCACAAACATGTCACTCAAAGACAAGATCCTCACGTGGGGAAGTGCCTTGACATTCAATTTTATGACATCTTTCTCATGGGCAACGGTTGTTTTCAGACTCTTGCCATAAGGGTGGTTACTGGAGCGTGAGGCCAGTTTACTGGATATTGTCCCTCTCTTTGGCCAAATTATCGCATGTGTTTTGTCTTGATTCCTTAGTCGTGACTACATTGGTCCATTTTTTGGTAGCGCTACCAAACAGTATGGCGGAGGGCGATGACAACACGTCTATTTGCTGAAGACAAACGAGATGAATGGATAGGGCTGTTTGATCTGAACTTCTTGCCAACCCGTGTTTGTGTCACGGTGGCACTTCTACTTGTCTTAGAGTTAACTTTAACTTACTATGTGCAATTTGAGCTGATGGGTACACCGCGCGGATCAACCTCAAAACACAATCTAAGCCAATGGTTTGGAGTGATGCCTATAAATGTTGTTTCTTCTTCTGTTTACTATATGAAATGTGTTATTTTGCGCTGAGTTTACTGAAGAATACATTTTTAAAAAACATAATGTGAATGTTTACAGTATATATGGTTTAGTTTTTTTTTCTGCTACTCTCCAAGAAAATAATGACTTGTGGGCATTTTGATTAAGATAAAATAAAGCACAATAATTTTACTGACTCTGGAATGATTTGATCACAAAACCATATGACACATATTCTAATGTATCTGCAGATGAAATATGAAACATGGGAAAAATAATTCTCTACCATGTTAAGTGTTTGTGTGTTTAGTTAAGGATGTCTGTCCAAAATATCAGGGGCTTTCTCCCTCCAACAATCAGATTGGGTGAGTCAAAATAAAGGAAATCACCGATTTAATTCACATTGTTCCTGAGCTGAGTATAATTCATTTTCTCCATGACTGTACATGTAAATTGCTCCATACAGATATCAACTCAAATATAGTAGCTATTAAATGACATGTTGGCCATCTGGGCCTTACTCAACATTTGAATGATTAGTTTGGTTTGTACTTCTGTGATGATATGTAGCAGTAAAAGATTGATCGATAAATCAGCAATTGTGGTAAATTCTAGGAAATGAAGGTAAAAATGTACACATTTATTTTCAGACATTATAGTAGTGATTTGTAACTTTATGATCCTTAAATTAACTTTTTTTAAATAATCATAAATAACACATGACATTGTTTTGTCAAATGGATAATCTGTGACTTTTTCTTAATCCACCAGAATTGCTTCAAACTATGAAACATTTTCACACAAAGCTTTATATTGTATTAACCCATTGACGCCTAAAACGCCTGTAAAACCTCTGGGCGATTTTTAAAATAAGCCCCTAAAACCTGAAGTTTTTCTGGAAATTCAACAGAAGTGTCAACTCTTCCTACTAAATAATAGATTTTTCAGCCTCTGTAGCAGATAGAAATGAAATTCAAAAAGTATTTGAGAGCTTATACAAATACTACAAAACGACGTATCCGCTTTCCAGGCTTCAATGGGTTAAATCAGTAGACATTTTAACCATGAAGCCTCTCTCAAGATTCAGCAGACTTATTGGGGTGTAACTGCTCTGGCTTCGGTTGATGTGAAGGAAAGGCAGCTCCACTGCTTGTCCACATGGAGTGGCTGCACCTGGCAATTAAAAAAAAACCCTAGTGGAAAGGGAAACAATTGTGCGTCTTCCCTGGTTCTGCCAATGACATTACCCTTTCCCTAGACAGATTAATATGCATACATCAGCATTCACTTTGATGTGATGAATATTCTACCAATAACAAACGTATACTCCTCAACACACACATGGGTCAGTGACAAATAAGGATTGGCAAGATGTCAAATGGTGTAACCACAAAAAAATGATAAATATTAAATACTTCATCCACCTACATTGTATTTTATATATTAGTGGGCTTATACATATAATTACCGGTACTTCATTTAAAAAAACAGCAAATGTTTTTTTGTTTTTTTACCATTTCTACATTTACACATTTTCTTCAATATTGAGCAGAACATATTCTAAATACAACCATTTTTCTCTCAAGTTTTGACAAATTATGTATAATTTGTTATTTACCATGGTGTTGCAATGTAAACGTGGATTTTATTTTTTTTCTCATTTTAGTTCACATTTATTTTCCTGTATATAATCAGATTTTTATGGGAAGAAAATTATTGGTTACACCAACTGACACTGGGTTAGATCACGTCATCGACCCACATACACACGCTATTTGTGCTCACGGACGCTTAATTGCATCAGTCTAATGTTAAAGATTCACAGAACCAGAGGAGACTGAAGACTAATGAAAAGCACTTCTCTTTAATCAAATGGATTACACTTTTATTGGGAAATTAAATAAAACAATGCATTGTTGTGAGGGAAAAGCAAAACAACATTATCCAAAGTGTTAAAACTACATATAAAAAATGCAGATAAAAGAGAATGAGACAAGATTGATCACATATATCTGACAGTGACAAAACAACTAATGACAATAGTAAAAGATTTGGGGGTGAGGGGCATCGAGGGACTGACAACAAGCTCAATCTATGAACTGTATATTTATTCAAACGGTAACCTGTGGCATCTTTGTATGGCATGTTGTGTACTATGTACCAGAAAATACAAAGCTCCAATCTGTTGCAGTTGTGACAACCTGGTCCAGGAATTTTGCTACTTGTCGGGGTGCCATGCAGGTTCAGCAGAACTAGGACACAAAAAAGCACAAATTATTCCCAGATACCGGAATACTTACATTATGATCAAGTCATAAAAAAAGCCTGGAAAAAAACTTCAAAAATAAACAATGGCATTTATTTTCATTATAAACCTATACACAATCACTGTGGTGTAATCCTATGTGTGATTTAATTTATTTTCTTATTTTTCCCACTCTCAAACATCACCAGGGTTTGCTTATGAAAATGCACTAATCAAATATATAATAATAAATAATAATAATAATAGAAAAATTCATACACATAGAATAGTGCTTTATCTTGATAGACAAATAATGTCAACATCTATAAATATTAAAATTTCTGAATATAAATAAGTGTATGGTATGTATGTAGAAGTTCTCAAATAACAATTATTTGGATTAGTTAAATAATTATTAATTATTTAGTCTATAAATTGTAAAAATAAAAATAAACAACTCCAAGATATGCAATTAAAAAAAAAAAGAAGCAGATCTACAGTTTGACACACCACAATAAGAGAATGTTTTTTTTTAATAAATAAATTACAAACCCAATTGCAGAACAGGTTGTGACTTTGATACATACCTTTTAACATGATTTTATATGTAAAAATGGTAAAACGTTGATTGACTTATTGTTTAAGCTTTGCATTTGCATGCAGGTTTCTGTTTGAAGGCTAACAGCTTAGAGCTGAACCTGATATAAACGTGTGCAGGTGAAGTCTGCATGTAGACCAGACAAGGACTTAATTGCCCAATTTCTTTTGGAATTTAAATATCTTCAGAAAATATTGATAAATATGTCTTGCATATTGCGTGGAGAGACACAACTCAAAGGATTTAAAACAAAGAAAAAAAGACCACTGCACAGTGAGCTGATGGGTTCCAGGACTGAGTCAAGGTTAACCAACTTACCTTCCATCTATTTCCGCATTGATTGCAGAAGACAAACGTGGTCATAGGTTCATCAGCACTGCGAGTTTGAACCTGGGAGTGACAAAAACATGCACAAACCATTTATTACAACAAAATACTAAAGCAGGCCTGCAGTCTAAATTGACTTTAGAATCACAAGTCATCAATAAGTTAAGTGTGGAAGTACAGAAAAGCCAAAACATAAAACAGTTTAAAAACAAATATAAAGACATCATCTTTACAAAGTACAGAAATTTAGAAAAGCCTATGTAGACATATGTAGACTGTAATTTTGTAATATACATGGTGATTGTATTTATGTTTAGAATGTTTATATATATATATATAGTAATTTACAATATACATGTATAGGTATTCACAATGTAGTATAAATTGTTTATAGTATATGTATATATATAATTATTTATAATATTTGTTTATTTATTTTTTTTTTTAATTTATTTTTTTTCCCCCCACAAAAAACACTTGCATAACAAAACACAAAAAGGGGAAAAAACAAACAAACAGCACAGCACACAGACAAGGAATACAACAAAATAAATAAAAATAAGAGATAAAAATACGAATAAGAAAATAAAATAAAATGAAAAATAATGAGTTACCACTGTGACGGTTGATGAGAGATGTATAGCTAACACAGTGGTAACTCATTATTTTTCATTTTATTTATAATATTTGTATGTGACTATATTGATTATTCATATATGTATGTATATACTGACCTGTTAAGGGGTAGGACTAGATACATTTTTTTACTTCTTCCTACCCCCTTTTGAGCTTGCAGAAAGTGTCTGTTTTTTCAATTTTTTGGCTTTTTTGTTTTGCTTTTTATTTATTCATCTGTTAATATTTAAACTTGTTTTTTTATTGCTTGCATGTTCGAAATACAGACAATCAATCAATCAATCAATCAATCAATCAATCGTATTAATTCTGCACACATTACAAACATATACACTCTGAAAAACAATTTTACCATCAAGCAGATCCTTCTCACTGCCACAGGTAAAAATAAGCAAAAACAGCGTTCTGTACCTGTGTGTTTTGATTTTGGATTTTTTTTTTTTTTTTTTCCCCAGACTAAACAAGCAATTTTAAGTCCAAAGATTATTATCTTGGGCTGAATAAACTGTTCAGATTACATTTTTACCAGTTTTTGACATATTACAGACGTAAATTAAGATAACAAGACTAATAAATGAAGAAGCACAGCCTTAATGTGCTTGCAGAAAGTGTCTGTTTTTTTCAATTTTTTTGCTTTTTTGTTTTTTATTTATTCATCTGTTAATATTTAAACTTGTTTTTTTATTGCTTGCATGTTCGAAATACAGACAATCAATCAATTGTATTAATTCTGCACACATTACAAACACATACACTCTGAAAAAAGCAATTTCACCATCAAGCAGACCATCCTTCTCACTGCCACAGGTAAAAATTGTGTTGTCAGCATTGTGTACCTGTGTGTAGGTGCAGCACTTCCCCTTGCACTTTCCACAGGTGAACAGATCAGTCTGAGTGCCTCCAGTGGTGGCCATCTGGTGGTCCCTGACAGCCTCTTTGGTCAAATTCTTTCTCATTTCCTTAAGCTCATCACTGGCCATTTCCTACACAACCAGAAGAATGTTCATTATGGTGTCTTTAAGTAGATTCATTTTTATCCGTTACTGCTGTAACAAGAGACACACACCATATGGAAGTTAAAATTTAGGAAGAATTTGCATTTCAACAGTGTTGGAATAACTATAATACTGACTGTGAGTCAATTCCAGGATCTTTAAGAATAAGCCACCAACAGCCAACGCACCTCTGCGGTCATCTTAGCCATCCTCTCCGGGGTTACGCTCCCACAGAGCACAGTCCTCCTTAAATTAGGGTTCTTCACATCCTTCAAGTTCGAGATTCGGCTCCGCACGCGGTTCTTGTATTTCATGTCTGTGTTCTTAAACTCTTGAAAGATAAGTGAAAGCAGGTCAAGGAAAACTATTTGGGAATTTATTTTTTTTGTATACTTTGTTATTAAAAGTAGAACATTAAAACTTATTGGTAAATACGGACTTTTAAGCGCATTCAAACATTTCATGGATTAAGTGGTTAGCTGATGAATCTATCAGCATTTTGATCATTACAATATTCTTTTTTCCCCAACTCCTAAAATGTGAGGATTGATTTTTTTTCCCCAGACTAAACAAGCAATTTTAAGTCCAAAGATTATTATCTTGGGCTGAATAAACTGTTCAGATGACATTTTTACCAGTTTTTGACATATTACAGACGTAAATTAAGATAACAAGACTAACTAGAACATTTCTAAAGAAATTTTGATTGTGTGCTTGCCTCTGGACCGTGACTCTCGTGGCTTATCAAAAGGGGCAGGGATTAAACAGGGACTTTCTGCTGAGTACACTGACACCTCATACAAGTCTCTAGGACAAACGGTTCACTAGTTAGTAAAAGGGGGCGTGGCTAATCAAAGGGGCGGGGTTATCAATCACCAGTTAAACAGGGAATCTTCCTGCGTTTTTAATATGGGAGCCAATGAGGCAGTTTGTGCGTGTTGGTGGCGCATCTGTGCGTCCTGCGCCCAAACTATAACTCTGACAGCTTTACCAGAGGATTGTGAGTGAGAGGACAAATTTTCCTACGTTTCTATGTATAAATTATTTCTGTAGAGTGAAATTTGCGGCCTGGAGCGCAATTTTCAAATTTATTTTTTGACAATTCGTTCTCTCCCTCTACACTCTGCTTGATGACATCACCACTCTAGACTCTCCATTGGGTTACATTGGGGGGATTTTTTGACGTGTTTTTGCCCAATAATTTGAAAACCGTTTATCAAACCCTTAGAAAAGTCATAGCACACTTGTCATGGGCGAGCCGGTCGATTTGATACCTTTTTTGTGAATGTGCGGCCAAAACTCTGGGAGGAGTAGTCGACCGAAAAATGACACGGAAGAAACGGAAGAATCCTTAAAAATGTGCTTATTTAAAAAAAACCCAACAACAACCATTTGTTAATTAAAAAACAAACTTCAAACACATTCTCTATTAAAAGGTAAAGGATATCTTCCTCAATTTGTGCTCCAAGTTCATCACAATCACCACCAATAGCAATATAATCGTCTGAAAAAAGAAAAGAAAAAAAGATGTCAGAGGGTGGACATAAAATGTTGAAAAATACCTCAAGCCAATAGGAGCCAACCTCAATAACAGATATATTAATGTTGCTGACCATGTGCTGTCCAGGTTATTATAATAACAGGATTACCTCCAGTCTGCAGAGCTGCGGACAGCAACTCTCTGCATTTGATCCTGATGGAGTCAGAGGTGCCGGGGGCACGAGGAAAGGTGTTGATCAATGTGTTGGTTGAAAGTTCAGCGGGCTCACTCTTGCTGCTGGAGTTACTGCTGGAGCTGCTGTGGGAGCAATGACCGGAGACAACTTGAATCAAGCCACCAAAACAAAACACATTGCAGAGATTTTCTTTGTCTAATTCTCATGATAGGTTTAAAAAGATATGGGGACCTTTTATTGAATACATTAGAAAAGATACACCTCAAACTGGGACCTGAATGCACTGCTCTCTTATTTTTATTTTATCAAGTAATTATTATTATTATTATTATTATTATATTATATTGTATATAAATGTATGTTATATATATTATATATTTTTTCTTGATATGTATCCAGGTTATGAGACTTTGCTGTTCCCCCCTGACATTTTGTTGGACCGACATGTTTTTGTGCACATTTTCTTTTTACGCTAATGATTAAGTGGTGGCTGGCTGTCTGTTGCTTCTGTTTTGTTTTATCTGTTTGTTTACTTTTATTTTATTTATTTTTTTCTCTGTTGGGTTTTTTCTATGTTTCTTGTACTGTATGTGTCTGTATATATATATGTGCCAAAACTTTGCATAAATAAAATTTACAAAAAAAAAAAAACACATTGCAGAGAATAATATAAAAAGGAAGAGGAAATGCATTCCATTTGTGCATCTGTATGATAAAAAGATTGTGTTGATGCTACGTTACCATAAACGTGAGGGTCGTAAGGCTTCAAGTATTTTTGCCAAACCAGCAACTTACGATTGATGCAGCTAATGAGGATTAATGTGGGAGTCAATCAGAGTGTTTCTTTAAAAAAATATTATATCTGTTGTATCTTGTCAGTTTTAATGTTTGCTATTTTTCAATTTGTCCCTTGTCTGATTGACCTGCTCTTATTTATGTTTGCACCATTCTAATTGTGTGTGTATCTTGGCCAGGTTTTTCTCTCTCTCAAAAAAAAGAGAGATTTCAATCTCTTTGACCTTTATTTAACTGGGGATTTTCTGGTTAAATAAAAGGTTAAATACATAAAATGTATTGACCAAAGTTGAGAGAGGGCAAAATGCTGCCTCGGTGCTTAGCAGGAGGACTGTGTCTGTCTTTGTCACATGCAAAATAAATTAATAGAAGTTGATCCTTATGCAGTTGAGTTTTTGTCCCAACTACACTACTGGTCAAAAGTTTTAGAACACACCAACTTTTCCAGAATTTAATTGAAAATGATGCAGTTTAATGTCTCAGTCTACTCTGAAATTAATGCACATTTGCAACATTTAAAATTCTTTATTGAGCATCATAGTGTTTTGAAAAAAAAAAAAAAAAATTAAAATCACATTTTATGTTGAACTAAAGGACTAAAAAAAGACACAAAATGACAAAAAAAGACACAAAATGACTGACAAAGACACGAAAGGAATTCAAAAATGGACAAAATAGCCCAAGACTCCATAGAGTTAAGTTGTTAACCCATTTCTTGTTCCCTGAAAAAGGCCTACTTGCATAATTCTGAAACGTACATCATCTTTCAGTTTTGGTTAACCTTACCTTTTTTATTTACCTCTGGCAGTTCACCACTTACCTTTGTACCCTTTCAAGCTGTTCAAGCTGGGGTGTTCTAAAACTTTTGACCAGTAGTGTATATCGAACTAAAAACGTGACTCCCATACAAGGAGCGAACCATCCCTTCTATCTCCCATTATACTCCTAATAGGCGTATTAGAAATATCACTGTCTTGTTACCTTTCTTCTTTTGCCTCGGGGCTTCCCTGGGAGGGAGAAACAACAGGCGTTGTTTGTTCTTTCCGCTTTTCATCTGAAGGCTTTTCTCCGTTACCAGGCTCATCTGGAGAACAAGTGGCAGAAATCAGGCAAGTAAGAAAACAGTAGAGAGCAACATAAAAAAGGAAGTACATTAGAAGTAGTAACCTCAAAACTGTAATATACTTCCTAATAGCTCTGCTTTAACAAAAATAGGTAGAGTGAAAATCCTTAAAGCTTTCATTTAATGGTTTCCTGTAATATTTTGTCATGTTGTATGGTTTTTCTTTTTATCTGTGTGGAAAAGAGTGCCGATTTTTTGGCATTTTAGCCATTATTAAAATCAGATAGTTGAGGCAGACAGCAAACAGACAGAGAGAGAAAAAAAAAGAAAGACATGCAAGACTTGTCCCTGGTAGAAATCGAACCACGTACGTTGAGATAATATGATATATGTCTTAATCCCTTGGCTATTCTCAGTGTGGAACTGTCGTGGGAGTAAATTTGGCATGAAACAGCAAGAAAAGATGACGAAAGAAAAGTTGAATACATCTCATTGGGGGTAATTTCAGCAGCATCAACTATCAACAATATTATGCCTGTATTACACAATAACTCACAACACATTAAAAAAAAAGTCTTAAATCTTCTCTGGCTGATGCCTGCCATCAGTGTGGATGTCTTCACTGCCATTGCTGGCTGCTGTTAATTTGTTTGTGCTGCTGAACACCTCAATTTCTCACAACACTGTGGATTGAGGATACGTGGAAGTGATTCTGAAACTCCTAAAGGACATGTTTGACAGCTGGTGTACCCAGAGTGCGATGTGTAACAGTAAGCAAAGGATCAAAATTGGCTTGGGCTTCATAAAGCAAATCAGTTCAATAAAAAAATATATGATTGGATCCAATATAGTCATGCACAACAGCTTGGGACATCTTAAAATCTGTCCAGAAAAACTACACCTAGCAAAACACACTTGTTTATGTCAAATTGAGAGGCAATAATTACCCAAAAGCTTCTTCCACGATTTGATCAAGGACTTGGCGAGAGATGTCACCTCGTCGTCTGTGCTCTGCTTACGGATAGCGTTAACAGACATCCCAATTCTGGTAGACTGTGGAGAGACATTGAGTCAGTGCTTCATGGTATGAGCACTGATGGTGAGCCTAAAGAGGAAATGAGCAAAGATACCTGAAGCAGCTCAAGAGTCATAGGGATACTTCGCAACTCCTTCAATAGGTCCAAAGCTCCAGCCTGCAGATGAGAGGAGGAATGGAGTGAGCATGGTCAGATTTCACTTCAGACTTCATTTGTTATGAATTTTGAAACATAATGTATTATTCTATGGGAGTTAAAGCAGCAGTATGCAATTCTGGAGACAGATAGTTGATTGTTGAGTCTCATTTCAAGGTTGTCAAATACTGATACTATTCGGTTTAGTACAGTTCACCAACCCAAAGCCTCAGTACCTGACGACCTTGGAATGAGACTCACTGATGAAAATGTCACTATTTGACAACCTGAAAATTAAACTCCTGAATCACATGATGCACCTTTAGGTTCTTATATTAACAGTAATATTTTAGATTTAAAAAAGATGGGCAAAATTACTGTTAACTAGTTATTATTCTTGGTAAAGAAAACCATTATTATGCTTATGCTTTATTGAAAATTACCTGAGTGACTTTTCAAGCAACATTTACTCACATTAACTTGTACCAGCTTCTGAAATGTGATTATATATGCTATTGTATATGCTTTACTTTGTCCCAAATTATATTAAACTGAGTATTACAAGGTCTTGGACTGGTAGTTAGAAATATGAAAACATTTAAATATGTCACTTTGAGTTATGTGACGTTGTGATATGCATCATTATAGGTCACTGATGACGTTATAAACCATACATGTTTTTATTATACATTTATTATTACTGTTTTAGACACAACATCTGAACAACAATTCAATGGAAATGTACCTTGCGTGCTTCCATTTAATAAATTAATTTCATCGTTTATCTTCTAACAATTTGAATACTATGACCTACTCATACATAATCGACAAAGTAATCGATTATGGATCTAATTGTTACTTACAGCCCCATTAACGTCATTGCGTTAGATTACATGTACAGTACAGTTACCAAAGCTAGGCGGCTAACAGTGCTAAGCGACCAAAACAGTCAACGCGCTAGCTAGTTAGCAACTTGCCAAATCCCAAAAACATAACTGACATATTTGTTATAGTTGTGAAAAATCATTTCAGATGTTAAATTTATAACCAGCTACTTAACGTCAGCTACCTTAAAATGATCACAACAAACATTATTTTTGCTGTAAGGCGCAAAGAATAGCGCTATGCTAAGTGGCTAGCTGCTAGCAACACATTGAACAGCCCATCACATAAACAGACTTAGCAGCTAGCCATTTGCAGCTAGCTAGTTAAAGTCACAACAACATGTATGTTGGCATGGTAACCTTGTAGTTAAGTGTTTGGGAAAATGTGCTGGTGAAACAATGCACTTAGGCATAAATGTGTCAGCAATGAGCGAAGTGCCTAGAGGATCAATAAGCTGGACACTCTGCAGCTAACCCCATTAGCACCAATGCTAGCCGCACATCAACATCAGCATCCATTCTTCTCACACCGCTCACCCCGTTTTTCTTCTGCGCCATTTTATCCATCTTCTTCGCAATTCTGATGATCTCCTCTTCCTCCTTTTTGCCCATGGTGACTGTTCTGATAATATCCAATAAAAATCAGGTGCAAAATGAGAAAGAAAAAACCGCGACAAAGAACACGAGACTGAAGTGAGAGCGGCGGCGGCGGCGTCTACTTCAGGGACCGGGACCACCGCACACCCGCCGAGTAGCAGACCTGAGTAGTTGATGCTTGAGTTGATGAGTTCAGGAGGAGTTAATCGAGACGGAGACTCTTTCTGAAGCGGTAAGAGGAAGAGCAACTATTCACCACTCAGTCCATTCATCAGAGAAAGGAAAAAGCTTCGGTGAAACTCCACTTTAGCTCCTCTAGTTCTGCACAAACACCTTTCCTCCTGCTACCAAAACAAAGCATGCACTTTGGCAATATCGTTACCTGTCGTTAGATAGCGCCAAAGTGCTACGTGTGTCTCTGCTTGGGTCAACAATGGACTCTGTTGCTGGAAACCTTTCAACTTCTCAATAAACATTTGTTTCTTCTTGGGTTTTTTCCCCCCAGTGTTTAATCAGAGGGGCACATTAGCGCATGAAAAAATGGCAAAGATGATATTTAAGCATTCAAAATCTTTGAATGTCTTGAAAAAGACACAAAATGACCAAAAAAGACACAAAATAACTAAAACAGACACAAAAAAGACAAATAAATGACACCAATGACAAAAACAGACACAAAATGACAAAAAAAAAAAGACACAAAATGACTTACAAAGACTAAAAAATGGACAAAATAGCCCTATAAGACTCCATAGAGTTAAACTATTATACAATGTAACATTCTGGGTTCCTTTTGTGTGCAATGAGATATTGTTTGAACAAAAAAAAAAGGTTAGAATTGTTCCATTGTTCATTGTTATAAATTGACCATTTTATTATTAATTTGACACAGGGGCCACAGCAGGGGCCAAAGGCTTCTTCACAGGGGCAGTGGCCCCTGGAGGCCCCTGTGTAGAACCGCCACTGAATTAGATGGAACATTTTAAGGACGGAAAGATACAAAAGATCCTCCGCACCTACAGCCATCAGGCTGTCCCATTCTTCCAGAGATTCTACCAGACTAACTGATTTTCCTCTTGGGGGTAATGAAGTCATTTTGATTTGACTTGAAATGGTTACTACCCAGAACTGATTACTCCATATTTCGACTGACCAGAAACTAAATCGCAACAAAAGCATATTAATGAGGGAAATAAACGTTGAATTAACATAACAGGGTGGATGGGGAAAAAAAATAATAATTTGATAATAGTAGTATAAAATAAAATTTACACGTGGAGTATATACAGACAACCACTTAATTAGGAACAATAATTGCAAGATTGATCAATAATGAAAATAATTTAATTCATAGATAGTTTGTCATAAACAAGGAGTGGAATCTGATACGAGTGATAGGGAAGTAATAAAAAGCATTTATGCTATTTAAAATTAAAATGGTATGCATTTTTCCCCCAATGTATTCCTCTTATCTGTGCCTTTTCCCTCTCTTGTTGATTACCAGATTCATTTACATCCTCAGACATCTACAAGTAATGTGATTAAAACAGAAGGAAAAAAACATCACATTTGATGGACCAGGGTAGAAACAGGGTCGGTTGGGAGCCAAACGGGTTGAGAAACACTGATTTGGGGTTTTTATTGGAACATTGATATTGTCAGCACTTTTCCGGCACTGCTGACATTTTCACTCACTAAAATAAGTCTGCTGCAAGTTGGGTGTAAAAATATAAATTGTTTTATCCCTGTATTAAATCAGATCAAATCAAATCAAAATTACTTTATTTATCCCAGAGGGGAAATTCAGTTAGTCTGGTAGAATCTCTGGAAGAATGAGACAGCCTGATGGCTTTAGGAGAGAAGGATCTTTTGTATCTCTCCATCCTGCAACGGAGAGAGAGGAGCCGCCC
This sequence comes from Centropristis striata, assembly GCF_030273125.1. Taxonomy (NCBI): domain Eukaryota; kingdom Metazoa; phylum Chordata; class Actinopteri; order Perciformes; family Serranidae; genus Centropristis; species Centropristis striata. The sequence continues at coordinate 35,768,046 of NC_081527.1, forward strand.
ACTGCTGTTTTTTGGTCCATAAAGGTTTTGTGTAGCAGATGATCTGGGTATTTCAAGATGGCCTCGAACATGTTGACAGGTCATCTCTCTACCACCTCCTCTAGTGAGTCCAACCTGGCTCCAACCACAGAACCAGCTCTGTAGACCAGTCTGATCATCTCTGTGTGTGATGCTGCCTCCCCAGCAGACTGCAGCATAAAACAACACACTACCACCACAGACTGATAAAACATCTGCAGCATCGCACTACAGATGTCCAGAGATCTGAGCTTCCTTAAGAAAAAGAGGCAGCTCTGCCCGTTTTTGTAGAGAGCGCCTGTATTTAGGGACCAGTCCAACTTATTATCCAGGCATACACCTAGATACTTAGAACCTGGCACCACCTCCATGTCCACCCCACAGGTATTCACTGTTTTATTCACTATCTCCTTAGTGTTTGAGGTGTTCAGTAGGAGATAGTTCTTGTGACTCCAGTCACTGCAGGCTTTGATCAGATCCCTATATTCAGATTCCTGTCCATTCCTGATACACGCCACAATAGCAGTGTCGTCCAAGTACTTCTGGATGTGGCAGGACTCAGAGTTGTATTTAAAGTCCGCTGTGTACAGTGTTAACAGGAATGGAGCCAGAACTGTGCTGCTTATTAATGTCCCAGAAACACAGTTCCCCAACCTGACTCATTATGGTCTTCCTGTCATTAATTGTATATAATATAATTCATATTAAGTGCAATTAATATGAATTTAAAAAAATGAAATTAACAGTTTCAGCTTCAGCCTTGAAGCTTTTAAAAAGGGCGTGGGTGTTGTGCAGATGACACCTGTGACCTTTGAGTAGCAGGAGCTGGGCCACGGTGACGGCACACTGTTGATCACACTGATTGACTTGCTAATTTGGATTTTACTAATCCAAACAGATCAGCATGTGACATTACCACCTAGTGGTTGAAGGTTAGTCAATCACTGCAAATTATTTGAAATATTCAAATTCGTATGAAATGCAATTACACAACATACAATAAATAGTACACCCTAATGCAGATGTATTAATTAAGTTTTTAATTTATGTTAATCCACACTGCATTGGGGTCTCTCTCTAATTAAGCCAGTGGGCAAGAAATGCCACTTTAATATTTCTCATCTTTGTTTTGGCATTTTAAACTTTTGGTGTAGATGAATCATCTGCTTTAGGTTTACCTTACAGGCCTTTCAAAAACTTGTCATGTTATTCCATGGAAGATGATGCTGACATGGAAGGCAGAGAAGAATGTTGTATGTCCAAGCAAACATGTTAGTTAGGAAATTCCACAACTGTTCTGATGATGTGAAAGTAAACCCCTATGTATGCAGCCCCATTATGGGTCAGCTACAAAAAGGAGACCCTGCGCAAACTTAAGGTAGCATCAATGACTGTCTGAGGATACTAGTGAAAAAGCCCAGGAGTAGCAGTGCTAGTAAGCTCTTTTGTGACTCAGGGCTCAGCACTTTACAGGCTCTCTTGAGGAACCTGATGTTTAAATTTATGTCTCGACTTGATGAGTCACAAAACTGTATCATAATGATGCTCACAAGTCCCAAGTGCAGCTCGGTCAGGTATCAATCATATCTGTGGAAACATTGGTATGGGTGCCTTTTAAAACTCTCATGAATAAGAGTATGTTTGAATGTGTTTATGTTTATGTATCTGTTGTTTTTTGTATGTTGTATGTCTTGCTATTGGGTCTAGAGCCTGTAATAAAGTTTATATATATTCTAACAGTGCAGAATAATGCATTATTAATATTTTGCCTTTTTTAACTCCGGCCCCCTCCTGTTTGGGAACCACTGATGTAATGGAATTTGTCCTTATGTTGCACTCTGTGTGACCTACACAGGCCTGTCCTTCAATTAACCCCTCCAGCCAGTCTCTATCTTCCAGGACACTGACTGCACGTGCTGGTGAGAGGTATTTGCAGCTGTTACCGTCATGGGCAGCTGGTAATTGGCACAGTGTCTGGTGGCTGCAGTATAGTGACACAGTGTTCACCCCTGATTCAATTAAATAATTAGCTAGTAAACAAAAAGTCTACAACATGGTACAAACGATTGGATGTACCGAATTGGCCTTCTAACTTTGCGCATAAAGCAGCAATATTCCCAAGATTATGGTCATATTTCACAACAATTATATTCATCAGGAAATGCAACAAATGCAAATACTGATACATTTTGTGTTTTGAAAATCTTGATGGTAACTTTCCAATACCTGCTGTGAGGTAGAAGAGCTTTCTTAAGACCCTATTCTACCCCATGCTGTCAGCAAGTGCGCAGAATCTTTAACCTAATCCCTATTAGGCCAAGATTTCTCAAATCTGATTATGCAGGCTGCTTGCATTTGCAGCCTGAAACAGTCCTAGCCACCTGTGGTATGTTTGGAGTGATAAAGATTTGCTTATATTATTTCACCTGGAGACTTCACACACCCTCATGAACTTTCACCGCCTTCTTCCTCATTTCTTTGATTATTCTGGTGCTCACTAATCCTTTTATTGTATTCATTCACCCATTCACGCAGTTACTTTCTCACTTTGTTTTTTTAGTGCAAATAGGAGAAAAATGTATTGCTGCTGGTGCAGAAATGACTTTTGTACTATTTATTATTACTATTGATTTAAAGAGACTTACAGGATACATTAGCCTTGATGTAATCTATCAGTTGAACAAATAAAATATTAGTCATACTCCTTCAGAATAACAGTATTGCCCTCCATTTGTGTTTGAATCCTACACTGATAAAAGTTCAGCCTGCTGCCGTACAGTTCGCCTGTGTTTCCTTCATTTGTTGTCTTGATATACTGATTAAGTGTGAGCAAAGATTAGGCAAATTGACCCTGATGTTGCATGTCCAAAAATAGCCCTCCAACGCTACTGAGAGGCTTTGACCAGCGCGCGGAGGAATAACGGATGCACACTTTCTGCTGTTTTAGGCACTATAACTGAGGTGAAATGTAAGATATACGGTAAGTCCTGTTCATTACATTTCTCTTGACATGTTTGTTTACAAGTGAGGTATTTTTTAGGGAGTAATTTGTTTAATTAGTTGATACGTTTCAGGCGTGTGTGGCCTCTGTCTAAGTCTGTGTTTTCATCTAGTGATTGTGTGGGCCATTACTCTAATGATGTAGAATCTGTTATAAACACATTGGCTATCTGATGAAACCTCTATGAAAGGTTCAAAAACAGAAACAGAGGCTCAAGACGTTATCTCCTAATGTACTTATTATGCTCTTTTCTACCGTGCTGTATTTAGACTGACTGAAACTGTGTCAACAAACACATCTACTAGTGTATTAATATAAAAAGCAATAAATATATAACCTATAAAAATACACACAGAAAGTTGTATGTTATAGATGCACAATATCTTGAAATATTCTTTACATTTAATTGTTTCATTTTTCATTTTATTTGTTTCATAGCACCTACATTTTTATACTGTATATTCATATTTATTCTGCACTGGAATTCTTTTCTACTCCTTAATACATACTCCTTCTTTAGACACTTTATTTTTTATTGTATTTTTATTGTATTTTTATATTTTATTGCTTGAAGTATGCCTAGGTTGTTCTTTTTATTTAATTGTGTTGTCATTGTCTCTGTGTGTAATGCTGCTGCTACACTGTAATTTCCCAGCTTGGGATAAATAAAGTATATCTATCTATCTATCTATCTATCTATCTATCTATAATATTTGAAAAATATTTTACTTACGTAATTTACAGACCATACGCAGACAGCATTTTTTGCTTTTCAGCATTTCAGTAAAATTGAATGTTTTGCAGCTGCCTCATGAATGTTTCTGGTTTCATTTATTCCTAAACAACACAGTAAATGTGTGCTAAATACTACTTACAGTTGTTCTGAGTGCTCATATGGGTTCCCCATTTTGAGATAATGATAGAAAACACTAAGCTCTTGTCAATTTTATCCTGGATCTAGACATTTTAGTCAATATGGTTTTCAAAATCAGCACAAGACCATCATTTTTATTGCTAAGTAGGTTTTCACATACAAGGAGTTTGCTGTGGTATATCGGTGCATAAGAACAAACAAAACAAACAAAGAACTTAAATATAGATATAGATTAAGGCAAGTACTTACTACACCTGTATATAATCATGTATTATCATTGAGTATTATATCTATCCATTTCTTTATTAAGCAGTCTACTGCTCTTTGTCATTGGGTTTTATCTGCAGACTAAGCAGCCATAGGCTTTCTGTTCTACAATAGCATTTATTTTTGTATGAAGTATTACAAAACATGCACTTAGGTTTTTTTGGTGACTCTCAATTGCCCGTAGGTGTGAATGAGAGTGTGTGAATGTCAAAGCATTTAATTTAAATGTTCAATAAAAGTGTTTTTTAATTAACTTTACCAGAAAAACAAGAATGAACATTTGAAGATTCAGAACTGTACTAATGTGTTAACAATAGTGAAGTCAGTTAGATTTGGTTAGGTAAGAGCTGTGGAACCTTAAATCATCATCTTTGATCTTTTCATCTCAACCTATCTTCCACTCAAGTGTGCATAAAGTACAGGTTATGAATATCTTTAAAAAAAATACAAAGTATTCCTAAAAAGAGCCAGAGAATATTTAAAATAGGCACAAATCAAAGCAAAAAAAAAGAGAAAAGAAAATCTGATGGTTTGCAGATTTCTCTTCCTCTACAGGTTATAAGCAATATTTTATTCTAATGAGGAAATGTTTTAAAGTGCATGTGCTACATTTTAAGGAAAAGTTGAAAGTGCCCCCTTTAACATGTTTGCTTCATAAAATCAGAGAGAAAATTGAGTAATGATCAATTAAAGAGTCAGACATGGTTGTATTTCACAGTGTACATAGATAGACAGATAGATAGATAGATAGATAGATAGATAGATAGATAGATAGATAGATAGATAGATAGATAGATAGAGAGATAGAGAGATAGATAGATAGATAGATAGACTTTATTTATCCCAAGCTGGGAAATTACAGTGTGGCTCTAAAGTCTACATGATAGACTCGTCAAAAGTTTTAACTGCAATAACTAATGAACATCTTTCTGCCCCTCTTTGCTTACTTTTTAGCCACCTCCAAACAATATGGCCGACACACCTGTCCAGGAGCCATCTGCCCAGGAACTGTCCTCCAGCAGTGGGCAGACGTTACCCTCCCGACCCTTCCAGCCCATCTCTGATCCCTCAGCTTCTAAAAGAGTATGTTTCTACAAAAGCGGTGACTATAAATTCAGTGGGCATCGCATGGTCATCAATGCCCGCACCTTCAAGACATTTGATGCTCTACTGGACGCTCTGTCCAAGAAAGTGCCTCTGCCATTTGGAGTGAGGACCATCACCACACCACGCGGGATTCACCTAGTTAAGGCTTTAGATGACTTGCATGATGGGGGATCATATGTGTGCTCTGATCAGAAACGGGTGAAGCCATTAAACCTGGATGAAGTGAACCGGCGGCAGGTACCGTGGAATACCACCAGACCCCTCAGTGCAGCACGACGAAGACGACAGGGACTCCAGTTTGGCAGAAGGAGTGAAGCTGTCACCAACAGGCCAGCCAGGGTCTCTGAGAGGGTGGCAGTACGGACACCAAAGAGGCTCGTGGTGGTCAAGAATAGGGATCCCACTGTAAAACGCACCATTGTGTTGCAGAGAAGAACAGCACCAACATTTGACGCTTTATTGGACTACCTTTCTCAGATTCTGCAGTTCCCAGTGCTGAAACTCTTCTCGACAGATGGCAGAAGAGTAAGTGTTTGGCAAACTGAATATAGAATATGAATGTGGACCAATGCTGATCAAGAAACTTCGGTAACACTTTACTTGAAGGTATCGTCATAATAGTGACATGATACTGTCGTAACACTGACATGACACCGTCATAAACGTGTCATAAACATTATGTCAATGTCATAAACGTTTATGACTGCTGTCATTAAGTGTCATTCGGTTTTTGTCATGACAAGTTGACATTCTTTGGGTTGTCTTGATTATGACAACTTGACTTTAATCAAAGTGACATTACCACAAAATGTCTTTGTCATGGCAACTTGACATAAACAAAATATGTTTCTATATTTGTGTTTATGGCAAGTTGACATAATGATTATTATAAACCAACATCCCAAAAACCCAGTTGTCAGTTTGTACTTTGTGATATGTTAATGACAAATCAAAATGCTACCACTTTACTTGAGGTCAGAGAATATCTTCATTACACCGTCATAATGGTGTCATGACAGTCAGTTTTGGGTATCTTGTCGGTATTCTGTCAAACATCTATGACCAAGTGCTAGAATTGGTCTGTAACCTTGCACATCTAATTATAATAATCATTATGTCAACTTGCCATAAACACAAATATAGAAACATATTTTGTTTATGTGAAGTTGCCATGACAAAGACATTTTGTGGTAATGTCACTTTGATTAAAGTCAAGTTGTCATAATCAAGACAACCCAAGGAATGTCAGCTTGTCATGACAAAAACCGAATGACACTTAATGACAGCAGTCATAAACGTTTATGAAATTGACATAATGTTTATGACACGTTTATGACTGTGTCATGTCACAGTTGTGACAGTATCATGTCACTATTATGACGATACCTTCAAGTAAAGTGTTACCGAAACGTCTTTTGTGAAATGGATGTAGCTTAATCAGGTCTGGAACACCAGATGGGTAACTAAAATGGAAGGAGTTCCTTTCATGTTCTTTTGTTCCTGTTCTTTGATTTTTTAAATGAGCGTTTAATGCAAATGCTGCGTATACTCTGGCACTGGTAGGGTTCTATGTCATGGCTGGTGTTTTGCTCAGGACACAAGGAAGTGCAGTGTTGAGTAGAGATCCAACAGTTAGTCGACTAATTTATAAGTCAATCTACAGAAAAATAATCACAAACTATTTTGATAATCGATTAATCATAAAAGTCATTTTTCATGCAAAAATGGCACAAAAAAAGCTGTTTCCAGTTTCTAAAATATGGAGATTTCAGTTTTTCTTTTATATCATATTAAACCAAATATATTTGGGGTTTGGACTGACATTGCCTGAGAAACTGGGACAGACAGATTTGACTATTTTCTGACATCTTATAGACCAGGGGTGTCAAACTCATTGTTGTTAACTGGCCACAGACAGCCCAATTTGATCTCAAATGGGTAGGACCAGAAAAACCATTGCATAATTACCTAAAAATGAATTTGACCTTTATAATTCCAAAGTGGTTATATAAAGGCACAAAACATTAACTCACATGTATTGTAGAACTGAACAACAATAAAATATTTTACTTCTTTACAATTCAAACAACTAGTTGAGATCCAGATATTATTTTAAATTTCCATTTATTTCTAATCCCGTGTTGTATTATATAATACTGCTGGCATCACACCTCAGCAGCTAAAGTGGAAGCTATTGAGGAAGCAGGTTTAGTTATCACCTACGTTACAAACAATCTACAAACGAACGTTTCGGCAGTGCTTTAGTAATAGTTTCCACCTCCTCCAACACCTCCTTCCCCTGCTTTGGTTCATGAGGTGTACGATAAGGGAGAAAAGAATAAATAAATACAATCTTTACAATGTAATTTATAAATACGACCAAAGTTTTCCCCAACTATAATACACGTTCGACTATGACGTTATTCTAGCTTTATTCTACAAGGTGGTTGTCAGTGCCTGATACGTCCCAGCTGCTTGATCCGTAGACTGAATCAGGTTTCCAGTACAGATCGGGCTACGACAGTCACCTTCTACGGTCAGATGGGGGTAATCACCCAAAATGACCTATTGGATATGTACACTGTAACAAATTGCTGTCAGAAAGCAGCCAAATTGTGACAGTTACATACTGTTTTCCATTAAAAAGGTATTATACTGTAGAAAACAATGCATTCTGGGCAATATTTGTAGGTAGCTTGTCGTTTCCCATAAAATATAAGTCTCTTCTTGTCCACATTTTAATGGCTGTATTTTACTCACTAACTCATTCAGAATATGGTTTATTAATTTATGTACTGAGGTTACAGTGAAGACAGCGCTTAATTCATAGTAATTGGCTTTCAGACAGTAATATGCTCTATTTACAAAAATAGTTATAGTTTTAGTCTGCTGTAAAAATCAATGAAATGCAGGATTTTACTGTAATTCAATATGTGGTTTTATCACAGTAACATCCTGTAAAGTAAATAACAGTAGAGGAACTGTAAAATTAACAGTTGAAAACTGGCAACCCTGCTGCCAGTATTTTACTGTTAATTTACAAGACAATTGTTTACAGTGTAACCAACCCCACAAGTTCAAGGTGGGTCATCAAAAATATTCTTTCATTTTACAGGAAGAAAAACAAGATGGATTTTGATACAAGGAATACTTAAACTTTGTTTTTGTGACTTTTCACTAAGCATCTTGCCATGTGAATTCACGGCAGCTCTGCAGTTGTCCTTGAATATACTGTCCATCTAAGTATACTTAGAGCTATTTTAAGCAGAGGCATGTCTGGGTTACTCAAGGCCAGTCTGTAAGGCTGAAAAGTCTATGGCTATAGAAAGCTATAGGCAGACAGAAACAAACAAAAAAATCTTCTTGACAAAACTCTAAACACAAGTTCCACTTACTCGCTTCTTGCACAGCTTTCACATTTGTTTTCAAAGTCTAAGAAAAACCCCATTAAGATTTGGATGTCATCAAAACACACTCGATGAAACTGAGGATAAATTGTTATTAGTGTGGAGTCATGTCTGACTGATATTTTATTGAAGCAGGATTCGATTTATTCATTTTGTGCCAAAAACACCCAAGAAAAAGTGTGTGATACAATATTCATGTAATAAAAACTGGCGATCTCAAACAAATAACTTTTTTAAATCTAATAAATAAATAACAGGAAACAAGAATCATGGCGTGTAACCTTTAACTTTGCACATAAGTATTCCAAGAAGTGCCATCAAAATCACTACCCCCTAGTGAGTTATCACTCCGTAATCCCTCTTTCCAAGGTGTCCTCAACAGGAACAGACTTCCAGTTAAAGCCAATGAGTGTTGAGAACCTTTTAATGAATCTTATCCTTCAAGAACTGCCTTATCATCTGTGATCCTTGGGCCTGTTTTAGGAAGAAATGTAAATTCATTTTACATAACGCAAATCCCTTTTCAGTTCACATGAATCCAGGGGTGCAGTACATAAAGTGAGCACATGCATGGGAGCAATAAACAGTGCCTAGTGCAGGGGTGGCCAACCTGTGGCTCCAGAGCCTCATGTGGCTCTTTAGGCCGCCTGCAGGGGCTCCCCATGGCTGAGACATAAAAAATTATATACATATTTTTACATTAAAATGTTCATTTATCAATGGTGTGGACCAAAAGCTATTTGTATTCCTCAATTGTACAATTGTATAGCCTTTTTACAGCATATTAAAAAAGTTTTGACATTTAAGTCAACTAAAATGTGCTTCATAGCTTACGAAAGTCTCCTGCCCGGCGCCTTAACCTTTAAGTTTTGCCAACTTTGAGTTTAGTTTTGAATTCCTTGAGATGGACTTTTCAAAATCATATTAATAAATGCTCAATATGACTATAAATAATGTTGGTAGGCTAATTTAGACTTATTAGGCTGTTTAATTTTAATTTTAGGCTCAATATAAGGTTTGCAGCTCCATTCCGTGATTTTTCTTTTTTTTTGGCCAACAGTGGCTCTTTAGTTAGTAAAGGTTGCCCACCCCCCCCCCCTGGCCTAGTGTAACGAAAAGTGTTTCTGCTCCTCTTTCAGGTTGATGGTCTTGCAGGACTTATCCTTTGCTCTGGAGTTGTTGTGGCAGCGGGCAATGAGCCATTCCGATTAGGAAAATACAGTTTTCAAGGAGTGGGCCAGATGGCACAAGTGATGTACGTAGATAGTGCGGAACCATCCATGTTACAGCCCAGAACTCGTAAGTGTTAACCAATTCTACTATAAATTGAAACAAGTTATCCTGTTGTCCTTCAATATTTGAAAATTTTCTTTCTCTTTGTCCCCCAACCCCCCCTTTTCTTTTTCACAAACACCTCCAACCAAAGAGAACAACAAATCTTTCTCAAGTGGAAGAGGCTCGAGGAATTTTTCTTTATCATCAGAGAGATATATCGTCAACCGGATAAACAAGTCTAGAAATGTGAGCATGAACGGACCCCTTCATCACCACAATGGATCATTTGAGACAGATGTCAACCACCGTCACACGTCTGTGGAGACGTATGGAAGTGGGCGAGTGGATAACGAGCATCCAGCTAGCCGCGTACCTCGCGACGATGACATTGAAAAGTCTTTCCGTGTAAATCAAGACGGCAGCATGACTGTGGAGATGAAAGTTCACCTGACCATTAGAGAGGAGGAGATGCTCCACTGGACTACCACACTCAGCCGCTCCAGCCTTAGTAAGGGGACAATTTGTGCCTCAATTTCAGAGTCAGGAAACAGCTCGCCTGACTCAAACAATGCCTTTGCCAAAGACTCTTCGAGCATGAGTGATGATGAAATGAAAGAGGAGAACCATCCTGCTGGAGCAAGAACCTTGGGAAAAACCGGTTTCAAACGCACTCCAACACCGGGTCCTCGGCATGTTACGAAGAAGGCATCTGTTGAGAGCGTGAAGACGGTGACGGAGTCAGGGGTTCAGGAGAACACCCTTGGACATTATTCCTACATGGAGAGGACGGCTGATGGCGAGACGACTGAGGGATACTGCATTCTCAGACACAGCAGCAACACCAACAGGCCAATCCCTAAACCTCGAAAAACGGCTTCTGCCGGGGCAAGGCAAGGCTCACACTCCTCCCTCATGTCCTCAGGAGGAGCAGAGGTCCTTCAAATACAGAATAATGGGACGGAGGTTAGAGAGACTGTCATGCATATTTATGAGAGTCAAGGATGCTACGACAACTATGTTGCAAATGAGGAATATGGTGCAGATGGTGCACCTTTGAATGGCTCCACTCCAGCAGCAGAAAGCAAACCGTTCCCTGACTCAGAGCGGGGTTCATCCAGCAATGATAGTGATATCGATTTTAGCTGGCAGCCACCCACTAATGGCTCACTCCAAAGACAGAAAGAGGAGATGTTATCATTGTCATCAGAGCCAATAACTCCAACAAATGAGGTTACTCCAACAAGCTCACAAATACAGGAGACGAAAAGAAAAGGCAAACGTCCCAACGGTGAGACGAAGAAAAAGATGGATAAACCTTCACGGAATCAGAAAAGTTCAACTTCCACAAGCAGCTTAGATAAAAAGCAAAAGGATAGAATAGTTAGCCCCTCCAAAAATAGCAAACATTCATCTACAGACAAAATCAGCAGCAATGCCAGTGTGGGAAAAAAGAGTTCATCAGAAAGTGCTAAAAGTGTTCAAAAGAATAGAGGAGCCATTAAAATCAAGAAAGTGAGTAAGGATGAAAAGACAGCCAGCAAAGGGCAAGCCTTATTAGTTGACACTGAAAATGTAAGGAAGACTCCACCTAAGAGACAAAACATGAGTAAAACAGCTGGTAGAGAAAATGGCCATAATGTAAATACACCAACTGTTAGGCCTCAAATGAGAAAGAACATATCAGACATTTTACAACCCAAAAAATCACTTTTGCCTGGCAAAAAGACAATTAGCAAGCCCAAATCCATGATAGAAAACAGAACCCCATCACCTAAAAAGTCTTCAGAGTTGAGTGAGAGTTTGTCGATGCCTTCTCTCAACCCTTCACCTGCTCAAATCCATCAATATGTTGAGAACTGGTTGGAGAAAGTCAGTCCAGACCCGGTGCCATACACCGAGGACGCCATCACAGAGGAATCTGAGTCTCAGACGAAAGTCGTATTTCAGATCGGTGGTGATACAGAATCAAATGAAAAGAGCGACGGCCCTCATTCATCACCTGAAGATGCTATCAAGAAATCACCTTCTTGTCTAACAGTACCTCATTTTCAGGAAGCTACAACTCTGGTGCACAATGAACAGTATGAGAGAGGTCTATGTGCTTCAATGCCGAGTGTCAGAGTCGATGCTGTGCACCAGGAGAACAGGCTGAGGCCACATAAATCCGCCTTGGCCCTTAGACTGGATGACAACGAATCACCTTCATCTACATCCAATGTTTTGGATACGAGAGAAAATATTAAACCTATCCTGCGGGAACTTTATTCATCGATTCACTGCATCAGAAGTGCATCTGAAATTGACACGACAGCCAACCTGGAGAAGTCCAATAGCCTTCCTGATTTCTCCCAACAAGTGGCGTTAGTGTTTGGCTCGTCATGTAAAGCCTTCATGTCATTCTTATCTGTGATGACTCTGCGAGATCACCTAACGGGATCTGTGCCAGCGGAAGTCAACCCATCAAGAAGCTCCTCCGAGGCCATGCTGATGATGGGATCCCTCCAGAAAATTTCTGCCATTGAGGATGAGGAGGAGTTGAGGGCAAGTTTGACGGATCTGCAGAGCAGAGCATCTTCTCAGTTTAGAGAACGCTGGAGGGACTTCCAGGTCATGAGAGAAAGGCTCGAAAGTGAACCGCTGTCTCCCAGAATTTCAGAAACAGAATTCGCCCTGGATGTTGTCTCTGAAGTGGGGGATGCATTTGACGATATTGACGAGCTGATGGATGAGCTAAATATGCCGCCAGACCTCAGAGCAGAAATTTCTTTAGTACTCCAACAAGCGAAAACTTTTTATCCTGTAGATGAGAGCACTTTTGTAGAGACTGAAATAAATCAGTCGGACACGGAGGAAGACGTGGAAAAATTTGTTGAAGAATGCACCGATGACACAAAACAATCACCAGAGCCCGATACGATCTCCACAGCTGAGGACATTAATCAGACAAAACAGGGTGATGAAAATGGAGAGACAGATAACATAAAAGAAATACAATCTGTGCATTCTGATCAGGCCAAGATGATGACAGAGTCAGAGCAAGAACCTGATAAAGAATCACAAATATCACAGACAGAAAGAGCTGAGCCCTTAACAGAGGAAGAGAAGGAGGAAGAGGAACAAGTAGAGGAGGATGGAGGGGGTGTGAATGATACAGAGGATGGACATACACAAGAAGTAGATGATGATGATGATGATGATGCTGTAGAGAGGGAACAGGGAGAAAGGGAAAGAGAGGAAGAGGCTGAAGAAGAGGCAGAGACAGAAGAACAAATGGATGACATGGGTCAGGAGGAAGCAGAAGTTGAAAAAGGAAATACAGAGAAGGAAGAACCTCTTCAGGACATAGAGGAAGGGACAGATGACGAGATGACAGGGGAAGAGAAGGAAGAGGGGGAGAAATCAGAAGAAGTAGAGGAGGAGTTAACGGATCAGGAAGTTCAAGGTGCAAGAGAGGATGGCAGTGTTGAAGAGACAGATGAGAGAGAGGGTGCTGAGGGGACAGAGGAGGAAGAGAGAGGGGAGGATGAGGAGGCAGATGAGGAAGGAAAGGGGGAGGAACTGGGAACTGAGGAAGAGGCAGATATAGTAGGATATATCATTGAAGAAGTGGAGGAAGAGGATGAAGAGGGAAACAAGGTTATTGGGGAGACAAATGAAGGAGAGGAAGTTGTAAATATTGAAGTGGAGGAGGAAGAGGAAGACGCAGATGAAGTTATTGGGGAGACAAATGAAGGAGAGGAAAGAAAAACGATAGAAGAAGTAGAAGAAGAAGAAGAAGGAGAAGGAGAAGAAGAAGAAGAAGAAGAAAAAGAGATTTGGGGGGGAAATGAAGGAGAGGAAGTGGGAAGTATTGAAGCGGAGGAGGAAGAGGAGGAAAAAGAAGCAGATGAGGTTATTGGGGAGATAAATGTAGGAGAGGAAATAAAAAGTATAGAACAGGTAGAAGAGGGAGAAGAAGAAGAAGAAGAAGAAGCAGATGAGATTATTGGGGAGATAAATGAAGGAGAGGAAATAAAAAGTATAGAAGAGGGAGAAGAAGAAGAAGAAGAAGAAGAAGAAGAAGAAGATGAGATTATTGGGAGGACAAATGAAGGAAAGGAAGTGGGAAATATTGATGTGGGAGAGGAAGAGGAGGAAGAAGAAGCAGATGAGGTTATTGGAGAGACAGATGAGAGAGGGAAAGAAGGACATTTCGAAGAATTTGAGGAGGAGGAGGAGGAGGAGGAGGAGGAGGAGGACGAGGAGAACGACGAAGAAAAAGAGGCAGATGAAGAAGGGGAAGTAGAAAATGTCATTGAAGAAGTGGAGGAGGAGGAAGAGCAGGAAGAAGAAGCAGATGTTGAGGAGGAACCAGAGGAAGGTGGCGAGGTTATTGAAGAGGAAAGCAATGAGGAAGAGGAAGTTAATGAAGTTAGTGAGGATAAAGATGAGGATGAAGATGTAGAAAATGTAATTGAAGAGATGCAGGAGGAGGAGGAAGAGGAAGAGGAAGAGGAAGAAGAAACAGATGTGGTTACTGTGAAAGATGTAGAGGAGGAGGTTACTGGGGGAAAAGATGAGGAAGAGGAGAAACCTGAGGTGGTAACTGTGGAAAACAATGAGGAGGAAGAGGAGGAGGAAGAGGTGGAGAAAGATGGCAGGAACGTTGAGGTTATAGATATAGAAGAAAGGGGGGTTACAGATGAGGAAGAGGAAGAGGAAGACATTTACAAGAGTATTAAAGAGGAAGAAAAGTGCAGCGAGGGTGAGGAGAGCAGGAAAGAGCTGGAGAGAACAGGAAACAATCTTGAGAAAGAATCAGAAGAAGAAGAAGAAGAAGAAGAAGAAGAAGGTGTAGAGGAGATAAAAGAACATATGGAAACAGAGCAAAGGCAGGATGAAGAGGAGAGGGAAAATGATGAGGAGGATGAGAGTTTAGATGAGGTGGAAGAACCAAAGGAAGGAGAAAATGCCAGTGATGATGCAGACAGTACTCCTGGTGGTAAACATCTACTAGAGGAGGCCTCGTATCTGCAGCAGCAGAGCAGCTGTGATGAAGCAGGCGTAGACGCAAAGGAAGCAGAACACAAGAGTGAATCATCAGCCAAATATTCCTCTGAGGGTCAGTGTGAGGATGATAAAGGGAACGGTACCGACTCTGTTAATGAACTGGAGACAGATGAGGGAGGGGAGACTCGTGAGACAGGCAGCAGCAGCGTACAACACCCAGTGGAAATATCACAGGAATTGCTTGACTTTGTTAACTCTGCCCTGCAGTCTTCATCGCTCATATTCACATATGACGATCGGGGGAACATCAGGATAGAGCCAGATAACATTAGAGTCACACCAGCTACAAAAACTGTTATTCCAAAAAGTAGAAAGGATAATTCATATGGCTTAAAGCGCCTCCCGAGTCCGTGCACCTCAGATTTGTCTGATTACAGACCAGAAACATCAGAGAGTGGTGGGTATAAAACTCAGGACTCTGTAGATATTGTTTCAGATAGTGGAGAAGAGGCTTCTCCATTCAGACGTAAGATTAATATCCCTAACGGCACAACAACTGCGGAGGACGCTAGCTCCAAACTGTCTGCTGTAAGTAATACAGATCTTTTCCAAAGCCCCCAATTAAAAAATGATGGGAGTTTCTCTTCTTGTGACTCAGGCACTAAAGCCTCAAAGGAGGATCTGTCTTATTTCAGTGCTGCAAGCTCACTAAAGGCAGAGGCTGAACCGGTCACAGAGGCCACGCAGTGCAATGCTTTCACCCCAGAGAAAGACTTAGTTGATGGGGTTTTGATCGACCAAGGCAGATGGCTGCTCAAGGAGAATCACCTCATCAGAAAATCTCCTCCAGTCTCCCAGGGAATGTACGACCAATTGGATAGCACCTCTTTAGACACAGGTCAGGACAACACAAGCTTGGATTCCCCGACGCACTGCAAAGCCCAGCCGAGTCCTCTTGCAGCCATATCCTCATCAGAGCTCGAGGAGATGGCAAAGCCTCAAACTCCAAAGTGCAACTTCTTCAACATGTCACACGGAAGTGATTCTGACCCCTTTTTAGATGATTTAAGTGTCAAAAGTGGGAAAAAAGACGCCAGCATTGTCAAAGGGAGAGGCGTCAGGGTGTCACCTACGATTGATACTTCCAAAACCTGGGCAAGTAAAAATGGTAGTATGTCTTCTTTTGCATCAGTTGAGTTTAAAATACCAGACAGAAAAGTGCATCCTGAAGGGGAGTCCTCAGCTGTGGCAAGGGCAAGAAGGACATCTAGTGGAGGAGGGGGTGTAGTGCAGGCACAAGACTCCCTTGAAACACTACATGTGAGATGTGGTCCATACTGTCCCATATTATAAAAGGAAGGCATTTATTTCACTGAAATATTCACTTTGGGGTCCTGCATGTGCTAGTTGTTTTGGCAGTGATTATGTTGTTGTAATGCATCCAGAAATCTTTTGTCAAATAACAATGAACAAAAATGTTTCTTGCAGAACAAATGGACCTACAAATGAAGAGAGTTGTGGTTATTATTTACATTTGAATATGGTCAAAAATGTTCGTTTACATTAACTTTAATGCTGTATTTTTGGTGGCGGCTGATGAGATCCATCAGAGTTGTCATAACGGTAAAAAATGAGCTTTTTCCAAGTTGAAATTTGATTTGATTGAAGTTTGTATCCTTATTTATTGTTATTGTTTGTACACCATGTGGGTGGGTGCAATTGCTAAAATCCAAATACCATTCCACCATTGGCTAGTATTCTGAAACTGATTTCCTCATTGTACAGTTGATAAGACCATACAACTATAATGCCAAAGAAGTTCAAGACTGTCATTGTTTCCCTTCAGTTTTTCGTCAACTGTGACGCGTGAAAACCCTGATATTCACAAAGTTTTTGATTAATCACAGGCTGTGTCTTCAAGAAAAATAGATTTTTGGTTTGAAATTAAATTAAGCTGCTTTATTTTTGTTGTTTTAATAAGGACAGTTCATTTGTTACCCTTAGGGGTTTAGTCAAACTGGACTATGATAATATCAGCAAATAAGAACAACTTTTTTGTTACTGATTCGGTGCAGCTGACTGTACTTCTGTTATTATCTGTTATTATATTATCTGTTATTACAAATACCACGGTTTCTAATTGTACATAATGTAATATATCAGAGAAATGACTGCCAAGAAAGACAGACTGTATTGCTTGTTGTTATATTTTATTTTTTGGCTTGGGTTCTTCCAGAATGTGCAATGCATGTTCAGTGATTACTGTTTACAAAGACAGTTGCTAACACTATCAGGGCTTTAACAAAGGACTACTGTTTGTCAATTACTGGTGAAAACTAAATTTCTAAATTTAATATAAGGCAGCTTCTGACAAAATGTTGTTGTTGGCTGTAAGAAATTTTGATTCAATATTCAATAAATCATATTTTTATTTTTGGGTTGTGTTTGTTGTCGCACTAAATCAGTTAGAATGTTTCTTATCTCTAACTCAATGAAAAGACATCATTTGGTTTATTTTCTTTCTTTAAAAAATACCTAAAATAATTCTATTTCTGATCACCACAGCTGAAATTATGGCATTAATTACACATTTTATTTATTTTACATTTAGTGAACATGTTTGTTTTCTACTACTTAGACAACCCATTAAAAAGGATAATAAAAATGTTTTTGTATCATAATGTAGGCCTAGTACACTATTAATTGGTGGTTTTAAATAGATTTTGATAGATTTTGTAGTTTCTTTTAATTCGAAAATCTTCAAAGTCAAATTTACGTAATTAAACAACAGCATGTGCTTAAACCAACATAAAGACTTTAAAAACCTTCTGCTGAGTTTAGGACACAACTTTAAATAACTGTATAAATAGTGGAGGAGCATTTAACAATTTTAAGTATAAGTTAAACTGGTGCTTAAAGATAATGATTCAGCAATGTTTGAAAAACCCCTGAAGACCTTTTTAAAACACTTACCTTTGCTTTGGAGGTATATGCCCAATCATAAAAGACTAATATAACTACCCGGATGGAAATATATTCCATTTTCGAGATGATTAAATTAAAAAAATAGGGTTCTCTTAATCTGTTTTCCGAGTTGCACCTCAGGTTCCCCGGAAATAAAAAACAAAGATGGCGGCCCAACGGCTACCTGGCTGCTACCTGGGCAGCAAAAAGACACGCAAATTGGGAATATCTTTTTTCCCAATTCAGTGGACGGAATATATTTTATCCAGATAGTTGGAGGAGTCTTTAAGGATTCTGGAAATTAAATTAAAATAGAGGTAAGTGTTTTCAAACTTTATACAAACATCACTTAGCAAATCATTAGAGATGACCAGAAATATACTGATACCCAGATGTGACGTTATGGTCAGGGTATCTTTAGGTCATTGGAATTGCCGTTCACAAAAGGATATTTAAAAATCAAAATACCAGTGTTTATTTGATTTTCGATTCAAAATACACTAAAATTAAAAATACAAGGCCTTTTACTTAATCCGTGTCAGAAAGGGATAGACGGATAGATAAAGATGTACCGGTATTTGATTTTGATTTTCTAGTTATAATTAAAAAAAAATTAAATCGAAAAAACACCTGTTGTTTCATATTCTGCGACCGGAAGTTGTCATTTACAAAATAAAAGCGCGAATGGTTGGTGAACCGGACCGTAAATAAAGTAAATTCCTCTTTTCAAATCTTACTCACATAAATAAAACACAATAATTTGTTTTCTCGTTGTCTGAGTGAAAAAGCACTTCACTCAAAACGTAAGTTTGATTACTCAAGTCGCATAATGAAAACTGAAAAGGAGAGTCCAGAGTCGGAAACGGGGACCAGACCGCTCCCCTTCAAAGTAAGAGTCGCAGGGTCTGAAGTGTACTGGCTCTTTGGCGATGTTTTGATTTCAATGTTTGTTATTATAGCTAGAAAACAAAAATCAAGTCATGTTTTAAATATAGTCTACCCCCCTCTGACCCTGATGAATCAAAAAGCCTTGTATTTAAATTTGAATCTTTGTATTTTAAAACAAAAATCAAATTACCACTCATTTGTTTTTTAATATCCTTTTGTGAACCGAAAAATCCAATGACCAAACATGTTTGACTTTTAGAAGTCTATAAAAAGCCCATAAGCTATATCTGTGCTTTATATTTATAAAACTCCATGGATGCACAGCTGCAGAAACACCATGTACCCTGTGTGGGGTTTTTAATCGTTCCTATGAGAAACAAACCTATAAAAGGCTGTGAGTTTATTATTTAGCATAAATCTTAACAGCACAGTTCTGATTTCAGTGTCTTCCCTAGGTTTGTGGAAGAAGGTGTATCTTTTTGGCAGGTGATTTGCATGTCCCTTTTCAAGAAGAGCATGTTGGACCCCAGTTATTACCACATCTATGTAAAAAAGGTTGGAAAAGCTACTGTCATGCAGATAATAAAGAAACAACACTCAATAACCTCAAACTAAACACTTTCAAAGAAGTTCACTGGCGACCAACCACAACCATTAGATCTGGTAAAAGCAAAATTAAATGGGTGCAGACCTCAGCCTTATAATAGTCGGGAAAACCCTGGATTTAATGGTTTAATTGACTGCTAAAGTCCACCAGTCATTATATGAGTGTCAGTCAGTAAGTAATTCAAGTTAATTAGGACATTAGTCCCACAAAACCTTCTTGTGTAACTACATTATTTACATGATTGGTAAATAATGTAGTACACTATTGAATCCCATTTATAATTTTATAGCTACGGCAGATAATTGCAGAAACATATCTTTTTCTTAGCATTTATTTTCATCTCACAAAAGAGAGCTGCCTCTCTCATAGGAATTTGGGAGTGAGATAGAAATATTGAAAAAAAAAAATCCCATTTATGATGCCTGGCTTGAAGCATCTTTGTCCTGAGGTGACCTCCGACTTTCATAAGGTTATTAACTAAATGAAGCATGTGAATTGTGAATGAGCCTTCGGCTTAAATACCATGTTTAGTCTTGAAGAGTGCTACTGTCCAAACTCCAGCCCTGAATATATCAGGGTTTTTCCACAAATCTCTTAAAATAATCATGTCAAGGGGTCCAAAAATATGTTTTTCTTTAGTATCATTCTGAATTTGGAAACAATGTTGTTATGGTGAGGTATGAATAGACATCATGGGTGTATTTTTTCTCCCTTCACTCTTGTCCATTCATCCTAAGGCAGGTGAGAGCACAGAGGAGAGGCTGTCATCTGCAGCTGTCAGTCGGTCTGGGTGATGCTCCTTGATGCAGTCAAGCATATGTAAGTGACACTTACTGACAGGCTGGCTTTAAATATGTGACCAGAGGACATTATCCTTGAAATAACTAAATATGTGGGTTTTTTTAATAGCTAGGGATAATTTAAATCTGAGGATTTTATGCACCTTATTTGTTTCATAGCACCAACATTTTTATACTGTATATTCATATTTATTCTGCACTGGAATTCTATTCTACTCCTTAATACATACTCCTTCTTTAGACACTTTATTTTTATTGTATTTTTATTGTATTTTTATATTTTATTGCTTGAAGTATGCCTAGATTGTTCTTTTTATTTAATTGTCATTGTCTATGTGTGTAATGATGCTGCTACACTGTAATTTCCCAGGTTGGGATAAATAAAGTATATCTATCTATCTATCTATCTATGCTGTGTAGTGGCAATTTTGTCCAAAAAATTAAACTTAAAACAAACTTAATCAAAATGCCACTGATGCACCATGAGCGTGTGGTGTACGCAGGCAAAGAAGGTGATGTCCATACATGATTGTTAGTTCCAAAGGTTTATTTTGTCCATTGCGAGCAACCCACCCAGGTGCATGATGGCCCTCTGCCCACCTACCTACCTATATAACATCAGGTGCCCATGGTGCCAACCCAAATTCCATAAAACACAAAATATAATATGTAAACTAAATATGCTAAACAATAATGATGATTAAACTAAACAATTAACTAGCAAAACAAAACATTATCAAAATAAACAAACGTCTAGAATAATCAAAACAATACTCATTGTTAATAATAAACTAAACAGACAACTAAATACTAACAAGAACTAAATAGCTCCAACATGCTGTATATTCAACAAATTATACATGTTGATTTGGTGCTAATGACAGAGGCAAATGCCGGGAAGTTATTCTTTCCCTGTTTCCCCTCCTGGTCCCTGACCCAATCACACACACGCAGAGAGGGACAAAGAAAGAGGGAGACAAAGAGAGTGAGAGAGAGGTCTTTACAAAGTGGCCATTCCTGGATTCTTTCCAAGGGTTTTGTCAGTCACTATGGAGATTTGGAAAATAGCCCCAGCAGTTTAATTCCGCTGTTGTTGCTATGGCCGAAAGGTATCCAGTGTAAAAGCTCCATTCCCCGTCTGAACTCTACTCATTTTGTTGACCACTGACAAAAAAGTTGGTGCTTAAACAACTATATGCTTTAAGAAAATCCTAATAGCACATGGAGAGAAGAAAATTACTCATGACAAAGAGTTAATTGAAGAGTATTTTTACTTAATTAAAAGTACTTATACAATTATATTACTCCATGACATGTGATAGACCCGTGATAAGTAATCCTTTTTTCAAGTAAAAGTACAGAAGTATTATCAGAAAAAAGCATCAAAGTATCAAAAGTAAAAGTACTCACTCTGTAGTAAATCGGCCCCTGTGTTCTCGTATCTGACATTTAATGGT